>NC_054701.1:19426013-19731013 GCF_016097555.1 Gigantopelta aegis | reverse complement strand
TATATATATATATATATTAAAAGGCAAAAGTTATTGTGAAATGGATTGTTTGGAATAATAAATTTGTGAATGGATTTATGGATGAAAACCACAGAAAATGTGCATGAAACAGCTCAAAGAAATGCAACCAAGCAGTTGTTGCAGCGACTGCATGCTTTGTGCAAGAAACATGGAATATTCGGGAGAAATGCTGTCCAGTGTTCACCATAAAGACAGAAAAACACCATTAGTGAATTGTTTGGTGCAATTCCGTCATGCCACGCCTCAGTAAAAATTACAGCTGGCGAGTCATAGGGATGCTTGAATCTGGGATCTCGCAGCGTGAATTCGCCGGTCAATTCAACGTCCACAGAAACATATGACACTTATGGCAACGATATCAACAAAACAACCAGGTCAGGGACCGTCCCCGTAGCGGCAGCCCACCCGTAACAACCCCTCGCCAAGATACATGGATCTGAACCACGCATCTACGAAACAGATCTGGAATGGCATTCCCAGGAACTTTCTCTAGCGTTTAGTGGCCTCAATGAGACAACGGTGCCAGGCATGTATCAGTGCTCAAGGTGGACACACTCGCCACTGACTGTGTGAACTTCGCTCTGGACCCCCTCTAGTGATGTGGCTCTTTTGCATGTGGCAGATGCGCCCTTTTCATGGACTATTGCTCGTTTCCATACCTTCGGACATTTCTCTTTCCATGTTATGATGTTTCATACACGGCAGTAAAATTTGATCATCAATTATCCCAGTCTGGAGCTCCACGCGGTAAGACGTGTTTGTTTCGCGTGTGCACACTGCACGTGCTTTCGTGTGCTCGACTTGGGGGTCCTTCATTTCGTTGTTTTTGTCAGCGAAATGAAGTTTTGTACTGGGATGTATGCGGTCATTGGAACTGATTGAACGCTGGAAGGCTTCTCGTTTCGACAGCCTGCACCACCAGGTTGGATTCTTTTTTAGCGAGATTCCTTGCCTCCACGTCATTTCTCCGTCTGACTGTCGACTTGGTTTTTTTCGTGACTCGTATGACGGCCATTCTGCAGAATGCCACGGTTGTTCGCGTTTAGTCTCTACATGTTCGAGCCTGTCCTAGCAGCACTGGAAGACTGACCGCCCCACTCTAAGAAGAAATAGAAAGCGGGGTTGGCCCCTACTACTCTTTTTCTAGACTTTACCTTGCTTTATAGTGATACCATCTCGTATCCTCCGGAGTCGGGCCCGTCCGCACCACTATACCAAACCATGACGACTGGACTATACCCTAGTCTGATACTCTCTCTCGTTCAGACGTATCCGGCTTCTCAAGATCTGTATTTCAGCACAGCACTACACCTTCAACATCTATCGACTGTCAATCTAGGGGTTTTCTTGACGGGATGCAACCCATCTCGTCCCTATAAGCTGTGCACCCAAACGGCCTTAACGAGGCCACTCGCGTGGACATATCGATCGGACTTTAAACTTTTAGATCTGCGTTCAAAATTTTATGTCGAAATTACTTTCTTTTTTTTTAAATATTATTAAATAGTCCGATCCTCTCTTCTTTCTCTTATTTAATTTTGGACTGTCCTTCTAGAATGCTGCAAATTATATAAATATTTGGCCGAGCAGTCAATTCTTTTTATTTTTGGCTTGTAACCTTTTTATTTTTTTTATTTATTCTATTAACTTTTTTTACTAATTGCTATTTTCAAAATTCTGCCCATTTTCACCCCCCCCCCCCCCCCCCCAAATATCTTTGACGTAGATTGTTTGGGGCCTTGTCTCATTATAGTGGAGTGACTTAGGCAAATGATCGGAACAATGCCATGCTGGCCCAAATATTCACATTTGGCACAGTTGTACACATTTGTTTAGAAGGGGCTACCCGATTTTAAATGGCGGCGTCTAGTTTAGGTAAGGGTCAAAGGCCAAATTTATGCAGTATCCAGAAAAGCTATTTTAAAGCACTACAATGGGCACGTACGCCTATTTATCCTAAGTAAGAGCAAAACTTTTAAGAGGGGACGGCCCCAATTTCGACATCAAGGTCCGGTCTAGATCAAAGGTCAAACTGAAATGGTATTCACGAAATGCAGAAAAAACACCAAATTTCGCACAATTAAACTAGTGATCTGTTTGCCTCAATTGATTTTTATGGATGTATGTGTATGTGTTTGTTTGTTGTTTGGTTTTTGTTTGGGGTTTTAGTGGTTTTTTGTGCATTTTTGGAAGGTGCTAATCGAGCATCTGAGAAGTCCACCTAACACCCGTAAGCATTTTAAAATAATATGCAACATGGCGTCCACGATGCCTGTCAAAACATAAAACTGACAATATCTTTTGATGTGACAAAACTATTGATGTCTATGATTGGGTTTCAGGCATCAAGGAATTCATTTTAAATCATCTAAGAACTAGGGCACGGTTTGATGTCAGTCGATACGCTATATGGGTAAAGAAATTAACACAACCGTTTTGTAACAAAGATATTTCGCATCATCATTTCAATCCAAGATGGCCACGAAAATGGCCACCAAGAGAACGATTTGGCAAAATCTTACGTTATGTTATACCGGTATCTCAAACAATACCTTTTACTTCAAATACATGGTTTAGGGTGCAAGGAATTCAGTTCTCGCATTCACTTTCTAATTGATAACAGAAATGACCTCGGAGTGTGTGTGTGTGTGTGTGTGTGTGTGTGTGTGTGTGTGTGTGTGTGTGTGTGTGTGTGTGTGTGTGTGTGTGTGTGTGTGTGTGTGTGTGTGTGTGTGTGTGTGTGTGTGATATATACTCTGTCAAAAAAGAAACGCATAGGCGAAATATTCATGAAGTTATCTCTTTAATACAGTGGCATAATTTCTTTATTTATGATCGTATCACAGTCAAATTTGACATGAGTATGTGACAATGTCCTTTCTATGGACTGACGGCAGTGGAGGCGTTTTCGTTACCAAACAGCGTCGCGTGAGGACGCTGAAATCAATACCTTGTGTGGCCACCAGCAGCAGCAATCACTGCGCGACATCTCCTTGGCATAGACTGAATGAGTCTCTGAATCCGGACACGTGGAATCCTAGCCCATTCTTCCTGTGCACAGTGTATGTGACATTTGCGGAAGCGTCTGAGGCTCCGGGTCACGCTGGCGTACACGTTTGTCCAGTTCGTCTCATAGATGTTCAATGGGGTTGAGATCTGGCGATCTTGATGGCCATGGCAGCACATTAATGTTCTCATTCTGTAGGAAATCCATTGTTACACGTGCCGTATGCGGACTGGCATTGTCCTGCTGAAAGAGTTCTCTCTGTCGATCCAAAATGGGAAGCATGTGACAGCTGTTAGGTTGCCTAGTACGAACACAAGTTCACTTCTGTCGGTGTATGAGATGGTTCCCCACATCATGACACTCCCTCCACCGAATCTATCAACTTGGGCGACGCAGTTGTTGGCAAAACGTTCATTCCGGCGTCTGTAAACTCCTAGCCCGTAAACCAGTTTCTCGAAGTCGGTTCCGAATGGTTTGTGCAGACATCCTTCTCAAACCAGGTATGCGTCCAGCAGTGTTCGTTGCTGGGGCAGTTCGGAGTACAGAACTCGGAAGTAGCGATCTTGTACTGCAGTTGTTATGCGAGGTCTTCCACTTCTGGGCCGGTCTTCAGCTGACTGAAACTACTGGTACCTGTCCCAGAGACGTGAAATGGTGCTCTGATGGACGTTCATGTGGCGTGCGACTGCTGACTGCGTTTCACCTAACTGGAGGCGGCCTATTGCAATGTTTCGATTCGGCAGGCTTAGTCTTGGCATCTTGTAACTCGTCGTCTACGTCGAAATGGAAATGAGGCATCATTGCGAGCATTGCAGCTTTAAATACCCATCACTACCCCAATCTTTCCCCCGAGTTTCACGTGCATTCGCCAAAATCTGACCATTTCACGTCGATTTCCTGCAATTGCGTTAAATTTGTTTTAGGGTGCATTTGGGCATGCTGTCTCATTCCAGGAACATTAACGAACATGGTCATTCAGCAACATTGTACAAAAAACCCAGATATTTGGTAAAATCAAACACTTTTCTTCTTTCCCTATCACATATGCGTATCTTTTTTGACAGAGTATATATTATCGTCTCGCATTCGTTGTGAAACCAATTCCTAAGTTTTAAAGGCATATTGTCACAGACCACTGACTTATTTAATGGTCTAACAAAGTATTACCTGAACAAAAATAATTCGATTTGTCCCTAAATGTACTTTATCCAACCATCTTCATAACCACCATACTCCGTTTATTAATGCTATTTTGTAAAAATAATTGAATTATGGCAATGATCCATAATTCAAAAACTAAAATTGCCGAGAGGGTTGACATGGATTTCATTCCATCATGGTTCAGTTAAGGTGATGCAATAGCTAGATTTGGTTTCCAACAATTAATGTAATTTTTAGCTATTATCCATTTTTAGAGAAATAAGGTTCTTAAATCCGTGACAGTATGGTGTACCAATCCATTTTTGAAATATCTACAGGTAAAGCTGCATGCCAAGAAGTTTAAAATGCCAACCTAGCTGTGATAAATGGGCATGCTAATCATAAGTGTCTGATATAACTCTTGATTCCTTTTATCGTGAGAGAGTTATTGGGCAAGAACTGCAATGGATCATGGGGAAACATCGAAGAAAATGAAAACGATGCATCGCATTTTCTAGTATGTGCTCTTTCAGGCTGTGACGTTGTTGTTATGATATAAAGGGTTGCAAAACAAATATTGACTTCAGACTTCTGTCTCAAGAATTTAAACTTATTTTGCTGGTATGAAAAAGTCACCAGAGAAGCAACAGAATTATTTGTCGCATGCAGATAATATATAATGATCCGAGGCATTGACATCACTTCCACAAATTATAATGCAACAGACTGAAATCAAAATTTGCTGATTGCGTATTGTAAGTGTCCATATGAAATAGTTTAGTTTGGGGTTTTTTTAAAGAAAAATAAGTTTTGCATTTATAAGTGTCAAAAATTTCATTTCTGCACAATTAGTTTTCACTTTTTAGGAGGTTGCCTCTTCAACCATAATAAAACCACAACCAATAAATAATAACTAAATGGCAACCTTTTTAATTTCAATGTCTATTTTTTGTTGCAACAGAAAATTAGAATGAACAGTTTTATTTATTTATTTTACTTTTTATTTCAGAATAATAGCTTCAATATCATACAAATACGTCTAATAATTTAGCTCTCTATGAAGAATATACGAAATGCGAAAATAAAATGTCTTTTTATAGCGTGTAACTCCAAAATAATTGGCATAGGATTTAAGAAAGTGTATGCATGTATATTTTAGACACAGTCTAATTTAGAAATTATATTATAAATAATTCCCAAAGGGTCAATACTACATCACGAATTAATTGGCGGAGAACCTGAGCGTACTCTTTACTTGGGGAACTCGTTACAGGAAAACCTCATACAGAGGGAGGAATTTACACAAAAAGAAAACAGTATGGCTGCACTTGGAGCTCATTTGAGTTCGGGTAAAATAAATTTGGGTTTGCTAAGAGACTGCTATAGAAGAGAATTTCTAGAATGTCTCGATAAATGCCTTGGTACAAAGGTGAATTATATTTATTGTTATTGTTTAACTGTTTATCTAATAATATGTTATATCTGCATACACTGTATGTGTTTAACCCCGGAAGTGTTTGAAGAAAAATCGTCTGCTCTTAATATTTACTGAGTTTAGCAGTTAAACATATTCGTTAACTTAGCACCCGGCAAGTCGGTTCACCATTTCATAATAGTTAGTTCATGTATTGTAATATAGTCCTAACTGAACGTAGATCTGATGGTGTGTGATTATGGTCTTAATATGTACGTTGCGCTAGCGAGGGTGGGCAGACCTACTGTCCGAACCAAAATGTTAACCAACTACGAAAAATTCCTCTCCTACCTTTATTTTTCGTTAAGTTTTACTCACATTTTGTTCAGTTTCCACATACTAGATGATAACCATGTCACCAGTATCGACTTCGCTGAGATCACATAGTCATAGGGCATTATGATTGGGCAAAAAGCATGTAATTTTGTGCCGGCTGCCATTTTGACTTTTTATGGAATATTCTCCAAGAGGGGTCAAAAAAAAGAGAAGAAAAAACAAATGTTTGGTAGGATGATGAGACAGACTATAGATGGACATTTGGATAGTTATCAATGCTCTCTAACTGTCAAGAGTCCAATCTATATAAATTTTGCGCAATTGCTGTCTACCAAACGGTAGTTAAAGATTTCCACTCTAATACCACAACAATCCTATGTTTGATGTTAAATACCTTTATATCGATAATTTTGAGCTCCCTGATAACAAATTTTTCACATATACACACTACAGAAAGATACCCGACAGCACCCCCTTTCAGTAATGTTTCGGTAAAATACATAGTTGCTGACATGTTTCTTCCTTTAGGGGACTAATTGTCAGAGCAGTGCTCCACACTTGCTTTCAGCTGAGCTATCTCTGTAACACTTAAGCCCAGGGTACACGGAACCTACAGTGTATATGCTGGGTAATCATCTCCCATATTGGGTCAGGGAACATTTTTCTTTCAAAATCTTGATTAGCGATATTTCTAGTCACATAAAAATTTATTAATTAATTAGCAATTACTATTTAATGTTTTAAAATTGTGTAGGGATCACTAAAACTGGCGTATCGAATCACAAATGTTCCCTGAGGGGTCATACACTCAGGAGATACACCCATAATCACACCCATGATTTTCAAAATCTTCATGCCAGTTTCCCATTGGTTTATCAAGAACAGTGTTGTATTAAGCTACTTGCTTGAATCTTCCACCTTGTTTTGCAGGCATTGGTCTGGGATGATGCTTTAACTGGGCCATTTGGTTTGATTGCTGAGTACTCTCTTTTAAAGGTAAGCTTTTTTAATTAACATACATGTGCTAAAATATAGCTAAAGATGAGTTTGCACTTTTGGGATTGGGTAGGCACTTAATTCTGACTATTCTCTGGTCTTTGTAAATAGGCATAATTTTTTTCTCCCTCTCAGCAAAGATCATCTGCCAGGTTTGTAATTAATTTAAATGCAGGCCACTACATTGCAACCGATTTGGTCACATATGCATCCTTTTTTTTTCGTTTGGCGACTAAAACATTTTATACGATGGAGGCGACCAAAACAAAGTTGATATAAACAGGTCAGCAAAAGTAACACTGGGGGACAATTTTGGTGAAATAGTCGCTGTACTCCACTAAAATTTGCCTTGTTAAGTGCCTTCGATTTAGCGGAGATAAAAATCATTACATCATCAATAATATAATCACCACGAAAATAGACCACAACAATATTTTCGCCAAACGATCAATAAAAAGTTTGTTTTGTTTAACAACACCACTAGAGCACATTGATTTATTAAGGGATCTTTACCATACCACAGACAGGATAGCACATATCACGACCTTTGATATACCAGTTTTGGTGCACTGGCTGGAACGAGAAATATTTGGGCAATATCCCAGTTGGATACTAACATTTCAAAATCTGGTATCCCACCTGAGAATTTAGTATCCCACTTAAATGAAATTCATAAATAACAGAGTAACAAACTTGGATGACTATGTTACTTAACTTCACCAGTAAATGACGACTTTCATTGTTTCAGCAAAAAATAAAAATGCAGGATTAAAAAAAAAAAAAAAACATTATATGGTATCCTGGTGGGATACTGGGTTATTGAAGTTTGGTACCCAAAATTAAATTCTGGGATATCGGGATACCGTTAATCTCGAACACTGCTTTACCACTGGGTTATGTCCCCCCCCCCCACCCCCAAACGATCGAAAGAAAGAAAGAAATGTTTTATTTAACGACACACTCAACACATTTTATCTACGGTTATATGGCGTCAGACATATGGTTAAGGACCACACAGATTTTGAGACTGGGATCCGAACCCAAACGATCTAAGTCAAATTTTAACTTGTATATTACATGTATATTATCAGAGTAAATAGTTATTAAATCTTTCTTAGTACACGTTATGAAACACTATTTAAAAGGATAGTAAAAGTATGTAACAAAACATTACAATCATATTAACAACTTAAAAAAAGAAAAGAAAAGGAAATATCTGTCATGTGATATACTGGGATAGACTTGGATCTCTTTCAACCTTTTTTATGCAGCATGCAAACACATTGTCAGTATAAAGTAGAAAACCAGTTAACTATTGACAAATCCCGAATATATGCAAAGATTCCTGAATGTATTGCAATGTAACGACTATGAGGCACTTGTTCCCCCTTTCCCATGCAAAATGGCCAGGGTTGAATGGTGATACGTGTACTATTTTTTTAATTCATTTATTTGTTTTACAGGAACATGAAGTTGAGAAAATGTTTCCACTGCGGTCAGCAGGTCTGCCACAGAGTAATGTCCAGAACATTGTGTTCATCACAAGACCAAAACTAGATCTTATGGAGATCATTGCTCAGAATATTCTACAGTTAGTATACATTTTTACAGTGTCGTAAATCAGAACATTAATGTGATCAAGCAGGTGAACATGATGTGACTGATATATAACTTTTTACTGTAGATGAGTCAAAAGAAAAAAGAAAGGCAAAAGAAACTTTGTTCAAATCAGCCTTGAATGGTGGGGAAGTGGTTAAGCCATTGGCTGATAGGTACTGGGTTTGCATCTCTCTGCACTCTCTAAGGGGCAGGACGTAGTCCACTAGTAAAGTGATCGCTTGGTGTGTGGTCGGTTTTGGATCAATCCAACATTGAGCTATTTTTCGTTCCTGCCAGTGCACCACGACTGGTATATCAAAGACCATGGTACATGTATGTGTGATCCTGTCTGGAATGGTGCATATAAAAGATCCCATGCTACTAATGGAAAAATGTAGCAGGTTTCCTCTCTAAGACTATATGCAGTGATAGAATTTTTTTTTTTCACTTGTCCACTTGCAGAAGGAAAAATTAAAGCCCTAAAAGCTTTTCATTCTAAACCAATTCGCTTATTACTCTTAACTTCAAATTGCATTTTATTTCGTGACATAAGTGTCTACAACAAATTGTAGAAATATTTAGTCAAGATAGTTTCAGCATGAAACAAAAAGTCATAAAATTTTTAGTGTTTTTGTTTAGGATTCAATGAAAGCCAGTTAAATTGTTCTCGAGAACAATTCCCTTGAGAACACATCACTGGTTTTCAGCTTTCACTTGCAGCTGAAGGCCTGGGAATAACTGTTTGGCAGTGCTTGTCGAAATCACCTGTTATAAATGAAAATATGCCTGTCACCAAATTTTAAAATAATGTTACTGTTGTCCTTTATTAATCATGTACTGTTACATATACAAGTTTACATGATGCAGAGAATCTTCTCTAAGCAGTAGCCTAAACCCATGGGCTAAATTGGGCCCAAGTACGGTAAGTTTTATGGGAACCCAGGTTAAAGGGGTTTGGATTGAGGTAAAAGTCTTTGTTGTATTTTGTTCACTATTAAATATGGAAAAAGTAATAAACTGTCAAATAACAACTACAATAAAATGTGGATAAAATGATTCAATTTAGAAACATTTGGCTTGGGAGGTCAGGGTGTGTTTTATCATCAAACAAGTTGACGTTTTGTCAGACTTTTGACATGTTGCAATTTAATTTGAAAATGAAATACAGTGGACATGTTTCCACGAATCCAAGCCGAAGAATTTATTTTGTTAAATGCACATTAAAAATTAACAACTAAAAAATAAAATTCATGATTGTCCGATCACTGCGGAAAGGCCTATGAGATGTAAACGAATTCCAGTCACGTTTGCAACTCAAATAACATTATAATAACAAAGCTAGTGATAAAGATGATGAATAAGGTGTACTTTACTTACTTCAAAATAAAAGTTTTCATTTAACTTTGGTTGCTTAATTGACATTTGTCAAAATGCAGCACAAGCTGAAGTGAAAGTACAGTAGTAACAACTAACCCGGAGCCTTGTCCAAGGTAATATTCTGTCACAAATGATGACTGCTACCTGCGAGACCATGCGCTTTCAGGTCTATTAAGGGACATTCCTGAGTTTGCTGCAATTTTTAAGATGTTAGTGACTAACAGAGACATTTTAACGATTGTAATTACATATCAGATATATTTTTCTGCATAAAATATTAGTGGCTGTATACTAAACGTGTTTCTGATCGTTCTAATATGTGTACTAGGTTAAATTTCACTTTATTTCCTAAAATATGTTTGTTTTTTGTTTTTTGTACGTACGAAATTATTTGAAGACAAAATCCAGTTTAGCTTCTTACAAATATTAAGACGACCAGAAACGCATTGAATATACAGACACTGATATTCTAAACAAGAAAATTATTTAACATGTAAGTTTAATCGTAGAAATATTTTATTAGTCGGAAACATCTTACAATGCAGCAAACTCAGGAATGTCCCTTTAACAGGCACGGGAAATCTTTTCCCCGGAAAATGCGAAGGCGTTATAGTAACAGTTCAAGTATAAACACATGCATGATATGGTAAAAACAGTTTTTAAAAAACCCTTTAAATATGCACTGCTTCAACACAGAAATATTTACTCTTAATATTAATTAAGTTTGTGATTACCAAAGCCTGGCAAATGACGCATTAAAAAAAATTTGTACCGGGCTGTCCATGACAAGACGCTTATTTAGGCCCGTAGGAACGATATCTGGAGTGGGGGATGGAAATCTCTATGGTGTGGAGACCAGCCATATTTTTACTTTTATTGTTTATTGAACGGGGGCCTGTTATTTTCAGACTCCTGATAACAAATCAACAAGAAACCATGTGATCGGGCTTATCACATCTTTTCACGGGTTTGTTGATCAATCGTATTTTGTTTTGTCATACAAAATTATTTTTAAGTAACTTATTTCATAAAATTCACTGTGGAGATATATTGTAAATATAACTTACACCTAAATAATAAAATAATAAATGTTAATTAATATGTTTTTAATCTTGGATTAACCCGTCTAACAGGTTTTCGTTTTATCACATTACCGATAATGTAATCAGTAATTCACAAAAATCAAAGGAAAACTGACTTTCACATTTATGGTAAACAGGCAACTACTTCGTTTTAAACTTAAACAACAAAACAATAAACTTGTTTTTCTCATTTTATAATAAGAATGGTATCGAATATAATTTGTTGATCAAATAAATTATTCATGTCAGCCGAGACGTTCCGAGTAAGGAATTCGGAACTCAGTCGCAACTCCAAGGTATTCCGAATATTCACGAGCTAAGACCATTATGTTATAAAGACCATGTTTATTCAACTCAAACCACAATATTTGTATAACAGTGTTATTAACAGTTTGTGATGAGACATCGCTGATTTGTTTGTTTGGGGTTTTTTTTGGTGTGTGTGGGGGGGGGGGGGGGGGGGGGGGGGGGGTTGGAAGTACAACAATTGCTAAAAATTGTGATACTTATTTGTGAAAAAAACATTTTACTTGTCCACCGGATAACCACTACAGCAAATTATGCTTGTCCGAGTAAAGGTTCACTTGTCGGGACAAACAGACAAGTGCTTATTTCGAACGCTGTCATAATATGTTAGAATTATCAAATGTTTGACATACAGTCGCCGATGCTTATTAAATGAATGTGCTCTAGTTTTGTTATTAAACAAAACAAACTTTTAGTTTTTTCATCTCTGGACTCTCTCTTACTAAAATCTGCTAACAAGAACCCACTCTTCTGAACAGGAAGTCCAGATAGCTGAGGTGTATGTCCAGGATAGTGAGCTTGAACCTTAATCGAACTAGAGTTAAAATATACTGATGGAAAGAAATAAGAGAACCCATGACATTTTAGATCAAATTTAATTCATTATTAAAGAATTTCAGGCCCTAATCTAGAATTTTGTTTAAAAAAAATAATTCTAGAATTGAAAAAATAGGAGAAGTGACTTCTCCCTTCCCAGAAGAAAGGGAAGAGGTTTGATAAAAATAGGTGAAACGAACATTTATCAGTAGATTTCATAATGTTCCACGTTCAATTGGAAATATTCCAAATTATACACTATGTTCAATCGTAATATTTTGATATAAAATACTACTTCCGATAATAAAATTTAAACAAAACATTTGTATGTTTAATTAAAAACGTGATTTTATTAAGTAGTTGATAATGTGTCATTATGTTAAAATGAAAGTAAGAATTAGTATTTTCTGGCGTTACTAAAATGAATGTGGCTGAGGATTAACAACTCTTGACTGGTCACAGCAAACAGCGCAACATACGTCGATGTACAGTCTGACGCGTTCCCTTATTTCTTTCCATTAGTATAAATAAATGAATTTGTTAAATCAAGTTACTTTGTAAAGCAAATACCAAAAGTTTCAGAAAATTTGATCAAGCAAATTAATTTCCAGGGTGAACCCTAGTGACATGATGTAAAGTTGATGTTTTAATGTAAATTTATTTAATGTAATGAATGGTTGGTGGTATTAAGGTATTGGTATATACAGAATAAAAACATATTGATACAGGCACTGTTATGTATTTTAATCGTGGGTGGTCTGCAATATTTTTTCCATTATGCATGATATATATGTACATGGTTTAAGTAAAACTATTTTATAGATGGTGCACAAGTATAAAGAAATACCCCCTTATTTTGGCTAGTTGTGTTTGAAAATATATGTAGAAAAGTTTCTTTCAATTAATGTCACAAATTTTCATCTTTTCTTTACAATGGTTAGGTATAGCCTGTGTAACTTCCTATTTGACACTGGAAAGAAAACATCACATATCTTTTGAACGACTGGCTTGTCACTGTGACTGAGTCATCGACCTGAATAATGTAACCCAATCTGTACCCTTTAGTATCCCCATGAGCTAGGGATTATATATAATTTAAGTAGTACATGACAAGTTCCACTTTGTTGCTGAGAAAATATGTACATTGATATTATCTGTGCATTGAATAGTTAATCAAGCAATGAATGTGTCACGAGTGACAGAATATTTAGCATTTCTCTAGATACATGTAATATTAAAATCATGTTGCCTTTACTTTTAGACATCATTCTGTATTTAGTATATGACATGCATGTACATGTATTATGTTTTGAAGCATCAGTCCATCAGACAGTTATATCCATTACATATTGTGCATTGAGGTCACTTACATATTTAGTATATGACATGCATGTACATGTATTGTGTTTTGAAGCATCAGTCCATCAGACAGTTATATCCATTACATATTGTGCATTGAGGTCATTTATATATTTAGTATATGACATGCATGTACATGTATTGTGTTTTGAAGCATCAGTCCATCAGACAGTTATATCCATTACATATTGTGCACTGAGGTCACTTATATATTTAGTATATGACATGCATGTACATGTATTGTGTTTTGAAGCATCAGTCCATCAGACAGTTATATCCATTACATATTGTGCATTGAGGTCACTTATACATTTTCGCACTTCACTGAGCAGAGGGTAGGATGTAGCCCAGTGGTAAAGCGTTCGCTTGATGCATGGTCGGTCTGGGATCGATTCCCGCCGGTGGGCCCATTGGGCTATCTCTCATTCCAGCCAATGCACCAAGACTGGTATATCAAAGGCTGTGGTACGTGCTGTCCTGTCTGTGAGATGGTGCATATAAAAGATCCCTTGCTACTAATGATTTTTTTTTAGCAGGTTTCCTCTCTAAGACTATATGTCAGATTACCAAGTGTTGGACATGCATTAGCCAATGATTAATAAATCAATGTGCTCTAGTGGTGTCATTAAACAAAACAAACTTTATCTACATGTATTAAGATTTGACTTGATATGTCTTTCTTTCCATCCATCCATCCATCCATCCATCAGAATCATCAGACAGTTATATCCATTACATATTGTGCATTGAGGTCACATGTATTTTTCGCACTTCACTGAGCAGGGGGTCGGACATAGCTCAGTGGTACAGTGCTCGTCTGATGCACGATCGATCTAGGATCGATTCTCGTCGGTGAGCACATTGGGCTAATTCTCGTTCCAGCCAGTGCTCCACAACTGATGTAACAAAGGCCGTGGTATGTACTATCCTGTCTGGGATTGTGCATATAAAAGATCCCTTGCTGCTAATCGAAAAGAGTAGGCCATGAAGTGGTGACAGTGGGTTTCCTCTCACAATATCTGTGTGGTCCTTAACCATATGTCCGTCGCCATATAACCGTAAATAAATGTGTTGTGTGCGTTGTTAAATAAAACATTTCATCCCTTTTCCTTCATTCATTGAGCATGTAACAAAGACATTTTTTACTGCTTACCAGAAGTACATCACCATGGCTACATTATACATAAAAGACAAATCTTGTCCAGCAGATCTGATCTTTCATATGCGTCATCTATTTTTCATTTTCAACAAGCTGTTTACTATTGCCGACTAAAACAATTAGTCTGGGACCCAAGGCCCAATTTTTGGGTTTTGGCATGACTGGCCTGCTATAGTTTTGTTTGCTCTTGGATCATCTAAAGTAGGGTCTGGGTCATTGGAAAAGTGATGTTGCACCTCTGGAACTCATTGCTCAACTTTTCTATGGTAACCCCCTAAAAATATAGAAATTTCATTGTAATCATAAATGTGTAATAGCTTTCTTAATCTTTAAGATGGAGAAACCATTTTGGTATTGAAATGATTGTCAATCTGAAACATCAAATGTGTTAATTAGATAATTTGCATATTCATAAATGGTGTTTTTACATTACAAAATAACCATATCAACTTGCAACTTTCAATCCAGAGAGATATAAATTAATGAAATACTCCAAATATTGTAATTTATGAAAGATATAGATGTATTTTATTAAAAGATAAGATGTTTTGAAAAAATAGATAAAAATAATCTATCATTTAGGCGTTGTTCCCATGGTAATGAATAAAAGTAAATATTACTTGTAAATGTAATCATAGTTCAGTTAGGTTCTACTGGTTTTGAATTATATCATACCAGTATGTGAGTGAATTCAATTTATCTTAACAGAATATGCTAATTAGGTCATTTGCATATATTAATTAATTACCGTAAATGGCAAACACAGCTTGGAACTTTGAATCTAGAAAGATATACATTAATGAAATAAGTCAAATATTGTATTGTTTGAAAGTTATTGATATATTTTATTAAAGTATTAGCTAATTTGGTAAAATTAAATAAAATAATGATTTAATATTTTTTTACATAATAATGAAAACAATTTGATATTACAAAAAAAATAATCATATTTCCTTTAAATTTCAAAGTTAATCTATACTACAGGTATACACATGTCATGTGTGGGCAGAGTAACATTATCATAATAGAATACCCGGCATATGATAATACACTAATTTGCATATTCACACATTACCATAAATGATATAAAAAATTAGGTTGAGAACATTAATAAAAACTTTAATTACAGGTTTATTCATCAATATATCATCATCATCACATGAATTTTCTATACGACCACATTTTTCAGAGTCACCATTACACGCCCGAGCACATGGGCACTTTACTTCACACCTTGATGAATGTTTGTATTTGCAAAACAACAACTTTATGGAATCGGGTTGTGGTGACTTGTTCATCATAACTGGGATCAATGTTCCATTGACAAGGACACGGCCAAATTGAGTTGGAGGTGGAAGGTCTAGTTGGCTTGCTTGAAGCAAACAGATGAGCCTGTAGTTTGTCCAATGAGGTAAACATTCCTCGACCATAAAGTGCAACAAAAAATGTTCATGCATCGTCTAGTATTTTTTTAATGCACTTCATAGTACCCCTTTGACCAGTGCCTCAACAAGTGTGTGAATTCCAAGGAAATTTCCATATTTTTCAATCCAAAGTTCACTAAGTCTGACAGTCTCGTGAGGTGATATATGCAAAGTATGATTATGTCTTTATCAGTAGCCTGGATGACTGCACGGTGAAAACCAACAGTGTGACAACAATAGGCTAAATTTGCAAATAACCTCATATCGCTTCTTCATGAGCAGAACACTCCAACATAGTGAGTTTCTTGAAATCCGTCCTAGAAATCCATATAGTCTGTTCTTTATCGTCAAGCAGTCCACCCAAAATAATGTTTATGTTGTCTGGAAGAAAGCTATGATTGTCACGCCAGCTACATGTAAGATAGTTCAAAAGGTTTTGTTTGTTTCTAGGGTTGCTCAAAAACTGTTTCCAACTTGATATTACAAAATTGTCAGATGATGTATATTCTGGACCTGTCTGTCCTTTCTCTCTTCTCTGACGCTCATCTCTTAAGAGTATGACTGATGTCCACATCATACCGATCGCCTATGATGTTCAGTAGTGTACATTCAGATGGCTTCATAGCCAGCAGTTTCTTTAGATACCTTCCTTGAAGTTCTCCAAAAGTTCTTGCACAAAGTCCTTGAAATCACTGTGCATCTGCTAGATACACTGTCTCCTTGCCCTGATGGTAGCTGTGTCTGGTTATTCCACTGATCACCAACCTCAATACAGTAGACAGAAACTCAGATTTTGCACCCTTTCGCATAGCATATCCTTGTTCCAGATAGGAATCTGGTTCAAAAAGAGATGATGGATAGTTAGTCCATTCATGACTAAAAGCTCTGGTAACTGCACTTTCATCTTGTTGCATCTGCTTTGCAATTTTCAATGGCTGGGGTTTTTTTTGGTGGTTTTTTGATTGGCGAACGTTGTGATTTTTGGAGCAATAATCTTCTCTGCATCAAGATCTTTTGCCTTTTGCAGTGCTTTCAGACCAATCTCACATGCGTTCACTGTGGATAAACCTTCCAAATGATCAGCCTCATTTTGGTCTAGTATCAACCATTTCTCGAAAGCCTCCCATTTCAATATCATGAAAGCCTCACTTACTAAGGTATGATACTGAATCATCTTGTAATAGTCCTTCCCACCAATCACCTAATTCGCTGTTCCTCTCCCACATACATTACTTTTAACTAATATGTCTTCAATCCTACCATCCTTCATGAAGAATCCAATGGAGCCCAGGACGTTTTCAGCAATGTGAAATCCCCCTAACCGCACAACTACATCCTTGTACTTTTGTGGTTTCTTCTTCAAAAGCCCTTTTACAACGTCATAGATTGATTGGTCAACTGTTATCATGGTGTGTTTTTGCTGAAGTCTCTGGTTTACCATACAAAAATAATCAAGTGATGTTTCAACAACAGCAGGATTTGTAGGTGTTTGAGGAAATGTTGGTCCATAACCAATAATCACCTTTGGTGCATGTTTTGTTGTAGATAGTTCAAAGAATCCATTCCATGTTGGAGCACACTTGATCTCATCATCACCACCAGTTAACAACTGTGTTGGAAGCATCCTGATCAGCTGCCAAATCATTGTATCATTTCCTAGAGATGCATACTGTTCTTTACTATCAGTGCCGATTTGAATACCAGTCAAAGATCGTGCATCTCTCCTGTCCTTTAGTGAAAGAAAACTTTCCACAGGTACAAATATTTTAGGTTGACTTATGGTTACACACCTTGTCTTGTGAAGAGGAACAGCAGCTCCAGTTGGGGCATCATCATCAGACAAGCAATACTGATAAAGAATATGCATTGTAGCATCAAGGGTTCCACCATCCTCTGTATGTGAATGAAAATTCAAGTTGTCAAAGGCTTCATGAGTAAACCGGCCAGCAACTATATTTGACAGGTTGAAAACTCCATCCTGCTGAATCTTTTCTTTAACAGACTCTGCTACGGTAGTTAAATAGCATTGAGCATCCTGGTAACTGATACTATTACCAAATCGATTCATGAGAGTTATCAGCTCTTTGCTTCTAGTTTGCTTCAGTGTATGCAGAGCTATTCCTATATGTTTGGCAAGTATTCATTGGTTAAATTTCCCATAACATCCTGGGCTAGGTTCAACACCTTTTTCTTCTTTTCATCATGAAGCATGACTCTTTCATCTGGTCCAAGTTCTTCATCACAATCAGTAATCAGCCATGCCAAATGGTTGTAGAGGTCCTTCGGTACCCGCTGGAATGCTTCTTCATATGATATTTATAACTCCAAAGTGTCTTGATCTTTTGATGTCGATGGAGCAGGAGAGTCAGCTTGGGTTTGTTTTAAATGAGTTTTGTGTACCTGGATTTCCTTTCTCAGCCTCTTGGCTATGGGATAGGAACTAAGAGTAATATTTTTGACTACACATTCACCATCACTATCATCTGAATCTGGGAGATACTGACAATCTTCCAGTTCATCTCTCGACTTTAAAACTTGGGTACACATATCTTTGACGGATAGAGTAGAAGCACATAGCAGACTAGATTGATGTTTTTGAGGCACCACCTGGACATCTGTGCCAAAGTGTCGCAACAGATGCCTTTTAAATTTAGTTGATGTGTATAGGTGAGCCGTTGTTATATCTGTTTCTGCAAGTAATGTTCTATATCTATCTAGTAGCTGACGAATGTAGTATCCATGACCATCTTTCAATATCCTATCTGAAATGAACTAGGTTGTCAAAGGCCAAGTCATAGTTTGTACATATGTCCGATTCTTCACCCTTGGCTCTTCTATTTATAAACTCATCAATACATGCCTTATGGTATCGAAAGTCATTTGCTATCATGTCAAGACATTCATCACCATGGCCTATAAGTTTTATGAGCACACCTTCATCATCAAGTGTTTAGCTGCCTGTCTCGTTTTAGTAGCCACTAACCAGAGCTTCCTATTTCCTTTAAGGCCCTGCTACACGATACGAGTGACTCGTACGAGTCAATCGGATTGCAACGCCAACAAGCATATCGTAACGTGTGGCATGTCATACGATTGAATCGGCCCGAGTCACTCGTACGAGTCGAAGTTTAGAACTTGTTCTATTTTCATACGATTGAATCGGACGTTTGGGGACGTTGACCAATCAGATCGTGGCGCAGATAACGTTGACATTCTGAGTGTAATGGCGGAAAACTCTGTTTGCTTGTCGTCGATACAGACCCAACAGCTCATAGAGTTGTATCAGTGGCACAACTCTTTGTGGGATGTGGCCAGTCATTTATATAAATACAGAGACATTACGACAGCCGCCGCCTTATCATTACACAACATTGTTTACCATGGTTACAGTAAGGATATTTTTTTCAATGACGTCACGTTTCATACGATTGACAAGTACCGTGTGGCAACACGTCCGATTCAATCGATCGGATTGACTCGTGCCAATAACTCGTACGAGTAACTCGGTCTGATTCTATCGTATCGTGTAGCAGGCCCTTTACTATCACGCTCCTTATCACATAAGAAACAACATGTCTTAAAATTCACTTTATGGGTTCTGCCAGCGTTCAGTCATGGAATCATCTTGTTTCTGCTGCTTTGCACTACTGCATGTAAGTGCCTCCAACTTTTGTTTATGAGTATATTCACTACGACATCCTCTGTGACAAACTGGATTCTTTGCTAGAAATGTATCAATATCTTGAATTACTGACCAAAGTCGTTCATAAACATTGTCTTTCCAATGCATTCTTCAATGTAGGTACACCTCTTAGAATGAGCGTATTTAGGGGACCACTCTCTCTTCCTGATGTTTGGCAAACCAAACATTTTGAAAAATCAGTTCTTGTTAACAATTGTCTTTTGATCACATTTGTTGAAACAAGATCCATTATTGACAGATATTGAAATATAAAAAATAAAAGCAAGAATGTACAGTGCTTCATAAATAAATAAAATCCAGTTAAACCTCCATAATGCCAGAAATGATGAAATGGTGTAAAAACATAAAATTAACTTCACTGAGATTTGTCACGGTTACAACACAACTGTAAAATAGTTTTACAATGTACTCATGTCAAAACCTAAACCAATTTTTTTTTTTTGCATGTTGGACATACACTGACAAGAATAGAAACGATGTGTTACTTTTTTTCACAGCAAAAGTACATTCTTCATTGTGCTGAGTAATATTAACACCTAATAAAAATACAGGGCCTACCCTGATCAAAATCCTGAGGGGGGAGGGGGTTGGTGGTGGTGTAAACTTTTATAAATTATTTCTAACATACTATAAAGATTAAACCCTGATATTTCTATGCTATTTTCTATAGTAAAAAAACCCAGTGAAATTCTCGGGGGTGGGGTTGGGCAACTGCCCCCTTGCCCCCCCCCCCCACACCCCCGGAGGGTACGGCTCTAAAATATGACGCTATATTAAAAATACATGTATGTAAAATTATGTAAGTTTGGTTATTACAAGTAGGCCTACCACGAAAATAAAGCATAAATTATAGGGTTTTTTATTTTTTATTTATTAACAACTAATTTTGGAATGAAATAAAAATATAAAGTAAAAAAAAATAAAAAAATACACATGTATTAGGTTATTTTGTAAAATTGTAACTTTCTTGATTGAATCATTAAGTTCTAATGACATTTTGGTCATAAAACACCATTTATGGTGATTAATTAATATATGCAAATGACCTAATTAGCATATTCTGTTACGATAAATTGAATTTACTCACATACTGGTATGACATACTAGTAATTCAAAACCAGTAGCACCAATTAAATTTAAGACCTAACTGAACTACGATTATATTTACAACTAATATTTCCTTTCGTTCATTAACATGGGAACAACACCTAAATGATAGATTATTTTTATCTAAAAAAAATTCAAAACATCTCATCTTTTAATAAAATACATCTATATCTTTCAAAACGTACAATATTTGGTTTATTTCATTAATTTATATCTTTCTGGATTGAAGGTTGCAAGTTGATACGGCTATTTTGCAACGTAAAAAGACCATTTACGGTAATTTATGAATATGCAAATTAGCTAATTAACATATATGATGTTTCATATTGATAACCCCATCTCCACTAATCATTTCAATACCAAAGAAAGCTATTACACATTTATGATTACAATGAAATTTCTATATTTTTAGAGGATTACCATAGAAACATGGCTCTGGAAAAGTTGCGCACAGAGTTCCAGAGGTGCAACATCACTTTTCCAATGACCCAGACCCTACTTTAGATGATCCAAGAGCAAACAAAACTATAGCAGGCCGGTCACGCCAAAACCTGTTTTATGGCTCCTACCAAATTTGGGTCCCAGACTAAATTATGTTTTTATTAAATGTGGCTTTAGACTCTTTGAAAATGTAGAAAAAAAATTTTGCTTGGGTGGGCAGGGTTTCTGCCAGAGGGTATGAAGAGTAAAATTACATACCCTAAAATCTTAGAAATTAATTGATAGGGCCTACATTTTTATAATTTTTAGAAACATTATAAAATTATGTTTAAAATTTGTCAAAGTACATGAAATGCAGTGTCCAAGTTCAAAAGATTTCAAACCCATAACCACCTAATAGGGGCACTTATGATCTGTTTTGTTTTATTTACGTACCCTTAAATTATTTTCTGGCAGAAAGCCTGGTTGGGGGATGTCATATACTTTTACAACTGTCTGTTGTACTTCATTTTAAATTAATGCAGTGGCTTGTTTATGAAATTGAGCCCTTGAGAATTAACAATTTGACTGGTTTGCATCATATCCTATACAAACACATCCATTTAATGTTAGACATAAAAACCAGTCTAACGAGCAATCACAAACACTGGACTCCTCAACATGTCTCACGTTTGTCAGACGTAGTGTGCTTGATCATGGTGACCTACTTCTCGTGTATCACTTATCAATACGCAGTTTGTTGTATGCTATTACGACTCAATGAAATGTCTGAACTGATTGCATGTTTTTAAAATTTTGCCTTTCTTAGAATGATGTTTTCATCTTTACAGAGAAGAGCAAAAAGGAGGATTCAGAAAAGAGTTTACTTTGATATTTGTTCCAAGAAAAAGTCTTCTGTGTGAAAAAAAATTGAAGGTATTTAAAATCATACTTCTTCTCTTTATGTACCAAATATTTTAGATATTTGATATACCAGAATGTATTACTGGTGCATGTATGAATTAGTACGAAATAGTTAAATTATTAATGATCTACATGTAATTTTAACTTGTCACTTATTAAACATGCAGGGTTTGGACAAATCTCTTCACTGATTGGGTTTTTTCACGTTCCAACCAGTGCACCACTGGTCAAAGGCTGTATGTGCTTTCCTGTCTATGGGATGGTGCATATAAAAGATCCCTTGCTGCTCATGGAAAAATGTAGCAGTCTTCCTCTGATGACTACATGTCAAAATTACATACCAAATGTTTGACATCCAATAGTCAGTGATTAGTTAATAAATGTTCTCTAGTGGTGTCGTTAAGCAAAACAAACTTTATCTTTCTTTTCTGTCCACGGTCCCATTTTACAAAATGATCTTATCGCTAAAATTGCCTTAAAGTGACAGATTAGTTTTTAAACACTGTTGCATATTTTTTCACATTTAGATCTGTTTATAAAAACTGAAATCAGAGATTATTTAGATTGTATTGTTTAGATTATCAATTTTCATATATTCAAAGTGTTTCTGGTCATCCTGGAGTTTTTAATACCTTGAAATGCATTTTTTTCATTTTTATATCTGCTGAGAAGTAATGCTTATGGAGACCAGCTCCAGTCTATTTTTAGGGGTATTTACGCATTTCAACATCATAGAATTTTGTTTCACTCTAAGGTAACCTTTATCCAAATGTGTTAAAGGTCTGTAGATTTAGCAAACTTAGAATGTCCATTTTCATGGGTTAAACTAGTTTCTGTGACTTTAAGTTGGGTACTTCAGTTGATTTTAGCACAGCTAGCTAAGATCGCATCGTATGACAGGGCTCAGGGCATGAAATAAAGCTCCCAAGTTTTACTAGAATATCGGTGACATTACAGTGCTGTCTGTTTCTCTTTTGTTTTCAGCAAATGGCAGTGTATGGTTCCTTGGCAAGTGTTGAGGAGTTTAATTTATCACTTATTCCATTTGATTGTGATTTGCTCTCTATGGAGATGGAAACATCATTTCGGGTATGTTTGTTAAGTAAATAGAGAGTAATGTAATTTAAAATAGAGGCACAATGTTTTGCATATGTTTGTTATATTACTATAATTACAAACTTCCCACCGTTGTATGATATACTCCATTATGATTGGACAATGTCACTTAAAAACTGAATGTTACTTACTTACTTAATCCCCTTCGTGCTAAGAAGCACACAAGGCTGTAACCAGAGATTGCCACTGCTGCCTGTCTTTTGCCAGCTTCTCCAGCAGCCCCCAGCTCAGACTGCCGTCTCGAATTTCCTTCTCTACTGTCCTCCTCCATGTTTCTTTCGGTCTTCCTCGTTTCCTTTTTCCATGCGGGGTCCATCGGAGTGCCACTCTTGGTAGGACTGTTTGAGGCATTCTGATGACAAAACTGAATGTTATCCATCGATAAACCTCAGAAGATGATATCAAATGGGACGACATTACGTAAAACAGGTCATGGAAAGGGTGTTAGAAACGGATTTCTGTGTATTTTTTAACTAAACAGAAGTATTGTTTGTAATTATAAAAATTATTTGTCATTTTTTGTGAATTTTACTTGGTTTTATACAATTTGTGACTGTTATACTTCGATATATTCACGCACAAAAATTACAAACAATTATTATTTGATATTTATTCCAAAAAAAAGTCTCCTCATATTAAGTTTTTAACATTTATCTGTTTTTATTTTTATCAGGAATGTTACTTGGAGAATGACTTCACCTCGATGTTCTATGCTGCACAATCTCTGATGACAATACAGAGTTTATACGGTGTCATTCCATACATCTTTGGTAAAGGAGATTGCGCTAAGGTTAGTTAATAAATTATTGGCGTAATAATACTATCAATTATTCCATATATGATAAAAAAGATTGTGCTAAGGTTAATTAATAGTTTTGTGTGACAATACTGTCAATCATTCCATTGTGCTATGATTAGTTAAAGCTCGGGTTAGTTAATAAACTATTGGCATAATAATACTAACAATCATTCCATATGTGATAAAATGAGATTGTGCTTAGGTTAGTGAATAGACTATTGGTGTAATAATACTAACAATCATTCCATATGTGATAAAATGAGATTGTGCTTAGGTTAGTGAATAGACTATTGATGTAATAATACTAACAATCATTCCATATGTGATAAAATGAGATTGTGCTTAGGTTAGTGAATAGACTATTGGTGTAATAATACTAACAATCATTCCATATGTGATAAAATGAGATTGTGCTTAGGTTAGTGAATAGACTATTGGTGTAATAATACTAACAATCATTCCATATGTGATAAAATGAGATTGTGCTTAGGTTAGTGAATAGACTATTGGTGTAATAATACTAACAATCATTCCATATGTGATAAAATGAGATTGTGCTTAGGTTAGTGAATAGACTATTGGTGTAATAATACTAACAATCATTCCATATGTGATAAAATGAGATTGTGCTTAGGTTAGTGAATAGACTATTGGTGTAATAATACTAACAATATGGCAGGGCTTCTAGAATTTTTATAAAATCCACTAGCCATGGGATCAGTATTTTTTTAAATTTACTAGCCACGATTAAAAATCCACTAGCCCTACTTTACTTTAAAGTAAATACAATTTTACTAATAGTAATAATCAGATATGTCACCTAAAGAAGGAGATAGAGTTTGAAAACACTAAAATTGGGAAGGTAGGAGTGGGGCCAGGATATTCGTATTTACAAAACAGACTTAAATGCAGCATTTGACAACTGGGTTTTTTACTAGCCGTCGGGCATGGTAATAGTAGTTATTTACTAGCCCAACACTGAATATCACTAGCCACAGGAGTGGAACTACCATAATCTAGAAGCACTATATGGTAAAGGAAACTGATATTTGCCAGCACGTGGTAGACTTGGTTTGTGTGGTGTATGCACTGTTTAAATAATAATGAAGGTGAGGGTTATATAATATTCTCTGATATTTGCCAGCACGTGGTAGACTTGGTTTGTGTGGCAGTGTCTGCACTTAACTTTTTTTTTGAGTTGCCATCCGGGCAAGTGGCGACAGCACTTTCACTTGCCCGGATCTATTTTCACTTGCCCGAATAATATTTTCTAAAAAAAAAATATATATTGCAACAGATTATAAGAGAAAACATTTATTTTGAGTATACTCAACCAACACACTCTTTAAATAAATAACAGACATGCCACTGTGATTCCCCACTGTCACTGTCAATACATTTGTGGTATTGTTAGTCACTTAACGCCATGAGTGTTAAACACAAACTATGCACGTGATGGGTCACGAACTATGCACGTGTTAGAAGTTAGAACACGAGCTACGCATGTGTTAGGTTTGCGAAATCGCTTAGCATTTCATATTAAATGAGATAATAGGATTATATAATTCCTGATTATATAATTTCCAACAAACAAAGATGCTTGCGTTCACCAAACATTGAGCACTGGTATAACCAACACAACCCCTTCCTCCCCCCACCCCATCTCAATGAAATAATAATAATTAAAAAAACCCATAAAATATAATGTTCAGTGGATACGATCTAACCAGGGCTGAATCTTGTCAACATGAATTTGTGCTCAATTTTACATGCCACTTAACTTACCGTACACCTATTCTTATATTGGGCATATGTTTATATGTAAAAGCAGACCTACACTTTTACATGGTGCAAAGTAGGCTATATAGCTGTACTTTTATTTATTTATTAATTATTTATTTACAAAAAATTTAAAAATTGGTCGCCAGGCGGGCAACCTTACTGTGGGTTTTCAGTCGCCCGGCGTCGTTTTCAGTCGCATGGGGCCATTGGGCGACCGTTACGTTCGAACCCTGGTGTGGTGTATGCAGTATTTAAATAATAATGAAGGTGAGGGTTATATAATATTCTCTGATATTTGCCAGCACGTGGTAGACTTGGTTTGTGTGGTGTATGCACTGTTTAAATAATAATGAAGGTGAGGGTCATATAATATTCTCTGATATTTGCCAGCACGTGGTAGACTTGGTTTGTGTGGTGTATGCACTGTTTAAACAATAATGAAGGTGAGGGTTATATAATATTCTCTGATATTCCCCAGCACGTGGTAGACTTGATGCGGCGGATGAAGAGTGAGTTGAGTGGGAGCGAGGCTCAGATCACCCCCCAGATTGACAACCTGCTCATCCTCGATCGCACCGTTGACCTGCTCACACCAATGCTCTCCCAGCTCACCTATGAGGGACTCATTGACGAAATATTTGGTCTCAATAACAGTATGTCCTGGGGGTTTTCTGAGGGTTTTAATGTGTATATATTTTCCCAGTATTATAACAGTGCATTCTTACTCTGAATGTGACATTTGAAGGATTCAACTGAAATATTTGGTCTCACTACAGCCATTTCCGGTGTGTCCGGTGATTCCGCGCAGTCTGTATTTTGCATAAGTACGCTTAGGAAGTTGTCATGTTGTCAGTGTTTTTAGCAAATTAAAGCTTAATTCCTGTTTCAATGGTTAATCCCCTGATGAAAATCAAGTATCAATATATATATGGATTAGAATTATCAATAATTATATCATAACTTCAAAAAGCAAAGTCATATCCTACTACTAGCAGAATATGACTTTTGACATCTACATTACAAAATCACTCATTTGACCTCTAGGTCATTGTACAATGTGGCTGAAATAACAGAAATAATAGCTTTTCCCCTTAATGTTTATGGTCTGCAGGATAAAGATAATAACTAGTTAATGATGTTGGATATCTGCTTTATCCTGTTCAGGCTGAATGAGAAATTCCACTCGGCAGAGCCTTGCAGAATTTCCCATTCTTACCTTCTTGCTTAAATTTACGCACAATTTTAAAATATTTATTTACTACAGACATTAAAAAATGTTGGTAGTTCAGGTTATGCACTGCTTCTTTAGTGACAAAAACATTTTACTACGTATTTCACAGTGTTCACAGAGAAAATTATCTTTGAATCTTTCACCGATAAACCAGACAGTACTGTAACAGTACACAGAGAACATTTTGTTTTCAAACTCTTGATTAGCAATATATTTCTAGTCGATTCAAAATTGATCAGCAACTACTGTTTAATGTTTTAAAATTGAGTTGTGATCTCTGAAACTTGTGTGGTGAATTGCGATGCAATACTGAATAAAATGTTCAGTACATTATATTTATTTTTTATTGATTATTATTAAAAAAAAAAATTTAGTATACTTTTATTATTTCAGTAGAATCAAGTGTAATAACAGAATATTCTGATTGTAAATGTCAAAAATCAAGGATTAAAGCATTAATGTTGTCTCATTGTTAACAAGCACTCGGAAATAGGAGTACCAGTAATAACAACAGGGATAAGTTGAGCCGGTTGTTTGTCGCTAATGCCTGCTAGAATAGTTTTTGCACTACATTTTAAACCAAATGACAACTTTGAAAACTAGTCAAGATAGTTTGCAAATGTTTAGCACAAAACAGCTGATTGAACATAAGCCACGATTAGCTGTATTCTAATTCAGTAGATAAGATCGTATTTTGTTGCATTTCATTTTAACTTCATTTTCTTACCTGTATCCAGCTAAGATTCAAGCATGCTTTCCTGGACCCACACCTCAGCTATCTGAGCTGTCTGTCTAGCACAGGAGTGGATTGTTAGTGGTTAATAAGAGATTATAGTGAATACAGTGCGAGATGTAGCCCTGTGGTAAAGCGCTCGATTGATGCGCGATCAGTTTGGGATCGATCCCTGTTGTTGAGCTGATTGGGCTATTTCTTGCTCCAGCCAATGCACCACGACTGGTACATCAAAGGCCGTGGTATGTGCTATTCCTGTCTATGGGATGGTGCATATAAAAGATACCTTGCTGCTAATAGAAAAGAGTAGCCCATGAAGTGGCGACAACGGGTTTCCTGTCTCAATATTTGTGTGGTCCTTTACCATTTGTCAGACGCCATATAACCGTAAATAAAATGTTTTGAGTGCGTCGTTAAATGAAACATTTTCTTCCTTCCTTATAGTGAACATTGAGCTACGAATACTCACCTCCCAAAACTAAAGTGAAAAGAAATGCATTTCTTTAATATGTTTTAGCATATTTTACTCATTATTGTGAGATGTATACATGTAGTTCGTTCCATCCTCCTACAAAAAAAAGTAAGTGTTTTTTTGGAAATAACAAAAAAACTAAACTATTTTTTGTACAATTTAGAAAACAATCGGCTCAGAAATAAATAAGTTGGAGTAAATTTCATAGTATGAAGAAAGGCATTCCCCATGGAACGAACTACATGTGTAGATGTTTCTCAAACCAATATATTCTTGGAATTTTTTTTTTTTTACTAAATAAACTAAAATCTGACTTTCATGAATGTTACTATGTGACATCCAGTAATCATGTATTTGCAGCTAGTGTTAAACTTCCACCAGAGAAGTTCACGCCAGGAAACCAGCAGCAGCAGGGATCGTCTGATGCTCCGACAGAACTCAAGAAATTCATTCTCAATTCTTCTGACGAACTTTTTGCCGACTTGAGGGATAAAAATTTCAATGCTGTCGGGTCCATTGTCAGTCGCAAGGCTAAAGTCATCACAGCTGAATTCGATGTGTGTTTCTCTATTTGTATTTCTTGCTGTCAAAGTTCTTTTTTTATTATCCATAACTGGCAATATGATACATGTAGTTGCCATTTTTAGAGTGTTTTTCATTTTGGCCATTTTCTCTTCATCTATTAGTAGAATCCTCTCACTTGGTTGGAGACTGGACTTTAATATCTTTATTGATGAAACTGATGTAGAATATGGTAAAGCAACAATTGAATGTAACAACTAAATTTGTGGCTCAAAATAGAAATAAAAGGTTGATGCATTATAAATTTATGATTATCTTAACAGTAGATTTTAAAAAAAATCATTTGTTTGATGTTTTATTTTATTGGTTCCATTCAGGAAAGACACAGTGCCAAAACAGTGGGAGAGATGAAGCATTTCGTATCCAAACTACCACACCTACAGGCAGCAAGGCAGTCATTAGCTATACGTATGTTAAAACTATACACTGATACAGTTAGACTTACATGCTTAATATCATCTTACTAAGTTTTGATATCATAGTTTATTTGGTGAGGTCTAGATAACTGTATTTAATGTAGAGCTTCAGTGAGCCTGTTAATACTGTTATCAAACTGAGCCATATAAACATGATATTAACACATAATACGGTAACCTGATGTTTTTTGTTTATTATGCATCCTTTTTCAAGTTATATTTTTTAATATTTTTCTGTTTACATCTGACTCAAGGAAAATCTACATCACTGGCTGTTGAGCACTATCTTCCAGTATGTTACTACTTGTTAGTGGCCATGTAATGTCAGATGCTAATCTAAATGTAAATATTCTTTGCTACTTAGTTTTTTATTTAAATGTTTAAAAGTATTCTGGCTCATTTCCTATGGGGGTAGAGGAGGAATAATTGAATAATATACGGTATTCTCATGTTATAGGAAGTGTAAAAAAAATATATTTCTTTATGTAGTTCATTATTTATTGCTGGAATTGGATGTTTGAAAATGAGCAACCAACCCACTGTCATGCACAGAATTCATTTCCTAGTTCTCTGATACCTCATAGCAATTCCAAACTTATCATCTAACAATGCAGGTGTTATCAAGCAGTGACGTAATAAACATTTGGAATTATCAGATAAGAGTTATCGGATCACAGGAAAGGAAGTTTAGTTGCATGGTAAATCTCATGTTCTTTCAACTCTTCACTACCCAGCATGTATGAAGTGTTATTAAAAAAATAAAGTTGTTTCACAATCTGTTACAGTTTGACTTTGTTTCACATGTTATTGTTAATTGCTTATTAAAATCCTAATCATGTTAATAATTAGTTTTACAATAGTTACTTCTAAACAAATTAAATTAAATTAATTAAATGATTATATTTTCTTTGATCAAGCCTATTTTATGTAGATTATCTTTCACCTACCATTTTATTTTATTTCATTTTCAACTTATTTTTTCATGCTTATATCCAATTAAGGTTCAAGCACGCTATCCTGGGCACACACCTCAGCTATCTGGGCTGTCTGTCCAGGACAGTGGGTTAGTTGTTAGTTGGTTAGTGGTTAGTGAGAGAGAAGAGGGTGTAGTGGCCTTACACCTACCCATTGAGCCCTTAAGAACTCACTCTGGGTTGGAGCCGGTACTGGATGTAAACCCTGTACCTACCAGCCTGTAGTCCAATGGCTTAACCACTGCGCCACAGAGGCCGGTCCATTTTCTATGTATGTCTCTTATGCAAAACGAACCACAATTTGTTCTAGATACGTCTATTGCTGAGCTGATCAAGGAGGCCACAGACCAAGATGAGTTTATGGATTCTCTCCGATGTCAGCAAGGTTAGTTTCTAAAGAAGATTTTGAAACTTTTGGATAAAATAATAGCATGTAGCACTAATTTCCTTTAAAGGAGAGGACAATTAAGGCATTTGGCCTGGTATGCATATTCAACGATATATAATGCACATTATTGCTTGATATCAACAAGTATAATCGTATAGTTAATTAATAAAACGGTTAAATGTGACGGCTATTATATATAATGGGCACAGCCATTTTGTACCATCTCAGTGAGTACGCCCTCTGGCGAGCTGGTGGTTACGTAATACTTAACGCATAACATCAGGAATGAGCCTTAGAACTAGAGAAACACAATCTACCTGGTTTTTGCAGGATGATAAATAGTCATACATTGCAATGTTCTGTAATAATACATATCCCAGTAAGCTAGCAATAAGTATATCCAGCACTATATATATTATTTTTCAATACAAAATAAAATACCATTGTCAAAGTGGCTACACAACAAGTCGAAACAATTAACAATGTTTACAAGTCGAAACAATTAACAATGTTTTGCCCATGCATTAACCTACGTACTGAAATGATACACAGAGTGTTTTCTTAGTTAATTGGTCTATGCTGTTAGTTGCTTCTATCTGTGATTCTTGATTGGCAGGTGTGTATTTGATTGGTAACCAGACGAGCCAATTAATTGCCTTTGTCTAGACACAAAAATACATACTGGTATTGTGGAATATTAACTGTCGCCCCTAAAATTGTAATGGACATGGTTTATTACTGTAAATAGTTCTGTAAAACTATTGATTAAGTAGACTTTTCCATCTAAAACCACAGAACTGACCAATTACATAGTCCCAAGGAAAAGAAACTTATCACTTGGGTATCGTGGGTTGTCGTTTTTGCTCCAACGTATCATATCAATAGGCCTAATAGTGTACATTTTTCCTTTGGATTATTTAACAGAGAAAAATACTATAACCCCATTTTGTTCCATTAATGCAACTTGAAATATATTTAGTGAAATAGTTTATTATATTATTACGTCATTTATGCTGTTTTACAAGTCAGGTTGATCAAAGAGAAGTGCCTTGTCGAAAAATTTTGCTTTTGTTTACACTGTACATACAGGATATGGTCAGGAGCTGACCTCACTTCGCCCCAAGCTGTCCCACCGGACATCACAAAAACGAAACAAAATTGCTGCCCCCAGTTAGCAGGAATAATCATGTTTTTTTATTAACTCTAAAATTACGCGTTTTTCATTTGCTAAAGTGTCAGTATGTGTTGGTGGTCCGGGTATGCATCTTTCAAACACATAAGGCTCTTGTTTGAGTTGACCCTACCTTTAACTGTAGGCCTAATTATCTCTAGTCTAGAACAGAACAAGCGAGTTAAGTCATATTTAATTCATTGCATTAGATTATTTGACTGATTCAACATTTCGTTTTGTCTGTTTCGTTAACATTTATCGTGGTGGTGTATTTACCTTTAGTACATAGGACAGTTATCCCATAAAAGACAGCTGTGAAAGATATTTCTATGTTCCATGAGCTACCATGTGATTATGCTTAAACAAGGGGCACTAACTATATATTGTTATGTGTATGGTCATCAGACTATAGTTTCAGATTGATATTGTGTAATGAAAACCTACTTTAAAAAACACTTCTAGTTAATTTGTAGTGTTAACTTTTATTTGAGCCATAAAAATAACACCGTAAATATTATATAGTAATTTTTTTTAAATAAAAGTTGCTTTTTCAGCCATTTTTGTCTGTTGATGTAAAATAATAATTTATTTACCAAAAGGATGAGAGAAAAAGACACCATTGTATGCAATCATGTGGGATAGTAAAAGGACCCTCAGTGGCAGTAATTTCAATACTGGAACTCCGCAAGCCTTGCCCCAGGTTGAAATTTCCACCACCTTGGCATTGGGGTGTGACTTTTTCTATCCCACATGGCTGCATATGATAGATTCTTAAAGTGTCATATAATTAATTTTTGTTTGGATGAATGGAGAAAAGTTTTATGGTTTTAATATAAATATCATTGCCAGCAATCTGGCAGTTATTCATTATATCAGTTACAAGAATTAATATTCCTATTTTTTCTTTTCAGAGTTTATAAATAGCTTAGAAACAGATAAAATACATCCATATATAGAAGAGGCAATAGCTAAACAAGTTGATTTAACAAAGGTAATGGGAGTGAATATTGTTACACATAAATAGGATATACAGTCCAATAATAAAGTAGTGTGTGAAAAAAAGTGTTTTTCTTCATTAGACACATGTACATTATTAAGCAAAATGTTAATACTTAGTATTTAGAGTGAATGTGGTCGTATAGCAAAGTTGTGGGTACATGTAATAAGTGGAGGGGGTGGTAGGTTCATCAGACAGATGTTGAGCAAAATAATGGGACATAATCAGAATGTAATGTGGACCTCACTTATTAGTAGTAATTTGGTGAATCTTGTAAACAAAAATCTGTGGCCAATTTAACCTTACAGTTTGCCAAACAGCAAAAATTATAGTGAAATTACAAAGGGCATGCATTTTTTTTTCAAATCAGCTTTTTTATGGATTAATACTTGTCGTATTCAACTTCATTTCAAATTTGTTTAGTGACAGCTTAACCCATGCAGAATATGGAATATGAACATCATGAAACTAATAATAATAATACAGTGGAACCTCGTTAGTCCGGCTCCATTACTCCAGAAACTTCACCTTACAGACGGTTTTATCACAAAACGAAACGACCACCCAGTAAAGTTATTCGTGAATCCGGATATTCAGCTTCCGGAACCGGACGGTCATAATTCTGAACCAAACGTAAAAAGTAATGGCAAATTGCTTCATTTGACCGGTCGCCGCTGATTGAACATAAAAGCAATCCGCCAATTAACGCTCAAGGCATCGACAGAGATAAAATGGCTGCACAGGGTTTCACATCGCAGTTTATTTAACCATTCACCTGTGTTTATTTAGCGTTAGTCGGATACAGCACGAGTGTTAACAAGAGTGTTTTTTTTAAATATAATTTCCTTGATCTATAGAAATGCTAAATGAAAGATTAAATACCCTATTCTTTAGTAAATGTCAGATTCGTGAGTTAATAAAATTTTGAGCAACAGTTGTCAACAGGTCCGAACATATAAACAAATGTACGCCAATTATGACACAATTCGCTGTCAGTCACTATGTCGAGTCAACCAAAAAAAAGAAAACGTCATGAAATTACTGCCCACAAAAAGAGAGAAATCTGCCGGTATAAAATGGAAAATCCAAAAGCGAGTCTGGATGGCATGTCAAATTATTTTGCTAATAGTTTTGGCCACGGAATAGGAAAATCAACAATTGGTGACAAATGAAAAATGGCTTAATATAGTTGAAGATGAATCGTCACTTTCTAGATTGCGACATGCCAAGAACCAGAAGTTAGAACAGGCTCTCTACCTGTGGCTAAGTGACATGTCCAGTCGGAATGCGGCAATCAATGACCAAATGTTGATTGAAAAGGCCAAACGTCTAGCAGAAAAGATTAACGTAACTGACCTTTTGCTTACTCTCGCGGGTATAAACTTGGAACTCGTTCTCAGAATGCAAAACTCGTCTGCACCAAACTGTTCAATCAGACAACAAGCTATTACGAAGTACTTTGTGAACCATTGATGTAAACGACGTTTGCCGTACGGCACATGTATATAGTTCTGACAAAAAATAAAGGTTTTTCATTTTTATTTTGTTTGTGAATCAAGGGAGGTTACTCATCACGTACATTTCAGTAATCCGGAAATTCGTTAATCCGGACTTTTTTTTAAAATAACCATACTGTCCGGACTAACGAGGTTCCACTGTACTAGTATCAAACAGTAAAATTTAAAAGGTCTTGATTAGGAAAAACACCGCTCATAGCAATTATAATTATCTGCTACGTCCTGGGCAGATATTAACATGTGCTTAACAGATTTATTTTTTGGTTATTATTATGTTCATTCAAGAATAACTATCTGCATTTGCTTTTCAGGTGCTACGGCTAATATGTATCCAGTCATATTGCAACGATGGACTAAAACAAAAAGTATTGGACTTTTACAAAAGAGAAATCATTCAGGTAAATAGTTGTACGTTTTAAAAACTGTTTGTTTTAGCCAACCTTATATATCAACTTTATTAGATCACAAGGAAGAAATATGTGTTCAGACATTTGTGTAGTAATATATTTTATTTTATTAAATACATATATTTATGCATATTGATGAGATGTATTATAATTCAATAGTTACACAATTCTCATCATTTAAATATAACACAATACAAATGCAGTTAGACAATATGTCTGAGGGTCACTGTCTATTTTCAACCGTATTTATTTCTAAGAAATATTTTACTGAGAGTATAAATTCATTGAAAAAATAATACGGATAAAAGGTCAACAATGAAGATAACTTCATTGCATAATATTTTCAACAGATGTATGACAATGAAAATTTAATTTAATTTTGTTTTTGTTTGTTGTAGACATATGGATATGAACACTTGTTAACTTTGATGAACCTGGAGAAAACTGGTCTTCTTAGTCAGCATGGCAACAGAACGTATGCTGTGATCAGAAAATCTTTACGGTTGATGGTGGAAGATGTTAATGAGCAGGTAGGTGTAAAGAATAACTGGTTGTGACATGAGATATGGGTTACTGGATGGTGCACACATAGGCACATGTAATGTTTGTGGAATGCAAATAGAACTGGTCCTATTTCATGTGACATGTAGTGCTGATGTGCAGCCAATCAGACATTTGGAACATTATCATTGAGGAAGCACTGTTGTCTGCATGTACGAGAGAGCTATCCTAAGTGACGGCAACACTGACATGATGCTGTGGCAGTTTACCTATTGTATGTGTACCTGCCTTAAGAAAGATAAACTCATTTACCAGTTTCTGTTTCTCATCCCAACCAGTGCTACACAACTGGTGTAAGAAAGGGCATGGTATGTACTATTCTATTTGTTTGATGTGGCGTATATATGAAATAAGGTTGTTTTGTTTAACGAGCACATTCATTAATTTATCTTCGTCTATTGGATGTCAAACATTTGGTCATTCTGACAGGTAGTCATCAGAGGAAACCCACTACATTTTTCCTAATGCAGCAAGGGATCTTTTATATGCACTTTCCCACAGACAGGAAAGCACGTAGTGCACTGGTTGGAACGAGAAAAGTATATAAAAGAACCCTGGCTACTAATTGAAAAGAATAGCCCATGGAGTGGCAGCAGCAGGTTTCCTCTTATTATCTATGTGGTTCTTAACCATATGTCAGACGCCATGTACCCATCAATAAAAATGTGTTGAGTGTGTCATTAAATAAAACATTTCTTTCTATCTGAAACCAGATCACAACTAATTAGCTATACATGTGTTGATATCCCATTATCTACATTTGTATTCCATATAATTTATAACTGTATTGAAACCAACTCATTTTAAATTATTCCATATAACCATAAATTAATAACCTTAGTTATGGGTTGGGTTTTTTGATAGAACATACATGTTTAATCCTGTACACAGTAAAAAAAAGATTTATTACTTTTTAGACTGGTAATATATGACTTAAGTTATTCAAATACTATTATCTATTTCCAGTAAATTAATATGTGTGATATGAATTAGCTATGGTATTGACCAATCAGAAAGTATAAAATTTATCTAAAAAATAATAAATTCATTGGCTAAAAAAGTACACTATAACATTTTAATATTGTTTTTCAGAATCCTAACGATATCTCCTATGTGTACAGTGGGTACGCCCCTCTCAGTGTTCGACTGGCTCAGTACTTGGCCAGGCCTGGCTGGAGAAGTATTACAGAAGTTCTTAACCTGCTGCCAGGGCCCAAAGTGGAGGAGATTCAACAAATACCTGTCGGCCTAAGGAAAAGAAGTAAATATCAATTTAATTGACATATTTTTAAGTCTCAGTAAAAACACAATATTTAATATGTGAAAATAAGTTGTTGGACGTTTGTTGCATGGTGTTTTTATGGGGGGGAGGGGGGTTGGGTGGTGGCGGCAGTGAGGAGACAGGCATTTGTTGGTAGTACATGTAGCATTCAGTGTTTAGTCATTAAATTAGCAGTGATCCTTTTTGTGTATGGTAAAAATGTGCATTCTTGTTGAAAAAAAAAGGAATGCTGATTAAAGTTTGTTTTGTTTAATAACACCACTAGAGCCCGTTGATTAATTAATAATCAGTTTCTAATTATCAAACATTTGGTACATCTGACATGAGGAAATCTGCTACGTTTTCTGTTAGCAGCAAGGTGTCTGTTATGTGTACTTTCCCTCAGACAGGACGGCACATACCATGGCTTTTGCTATTTAACGACACACTCAACACATTTTATTTACGGTTATATGGCATCAGACATATGGTTAAGGACCACACAGGTATTGAGAGAGGAAATCTGCTGTTGCCACTTCACAGGCTACTCTTTTCAGTTAGCAGCAAGGGATCTTTTATATGCACCATCCAACAGACAGGATAGTACATACCATGGCCTTTGTTACACCAGTTGTGGTGCACTGGCTGGAACAAGAAATAGCCCAATGGGTCCACCAACGGGGATCGATCCTAGACCGCCCGAGCATCAAGCGAACGCTTTACCACTGGGCTACGTCCCGCCCCTAGCTGTAAGGATCCAGATTTATTCAGTAATACTTTCTTATTTTTATGTCATCAGGGAACGTGTTGTTTTCAAAATCATGATCTAGCAATATTTCTAGTCACTTGAAAATTGATTAGCAGCGACTGTTTTATGTTTTAAAATTGTGTAGCGATCTCTGAAACTTGTGTAGTGAATCGCGACGTGATACTGAACAAAATGTTCCCGGGTAATATATTGAATTGTTGTGCGCAGGAACATCGATCTCCTCATCACATTCCAGTACGGGAGAACAGAAAGTCACTCTGGTCTTCTTCCTCGGTGGCGTCACGTATGCCGAGATCGCAGCCCTCCGATTCCTCGCACAGCAGGATGATGGTACAAACACTTTCACTTTTCTACTTGATGTGGATTGAAAAAATATTAAAATAAACTTTAAAAAACACTCACTTAATACACTTATTCACGGTATCATTTCTTACAAGATTCAAATCACTGAAGGTGTATAGATCATAATAATTCATATATATCGTATTTTAAATATAGCGATTATTATACAAGCTTATGTGTCATATTTTACCTAAATATTAATATCACTAGTAATAAGGCTTAAATTACATATGTATTTGTTGATTCAGATGTTTGTTCATGTAATTAATGTATATTTATGTTACTGTTACTGCAGATAAATGTATATTATATTGTTATTTTTGCTCTGCCCATATTCGGGTGTTATGCAAATAAATTATTCTTATTCTTATTCTTACTGATTTTACGAAAACGAGTGTCAGGAATTTTGTATTGCCCAAGTGAGAGCGAGGGTAATACATGAATCCTGACACGAGTTTCGTAAATTCAGTACGACTCATACACGAGTGTATTAATTTCTTTATTATCCATATTATTATTGTTATTTTCTTTATGAATAACAAGACCCAGTGACGAAATGACGTCATATTTCAAATGCACAGTCTGAGCTAGGACTGGAGAAACAACGTCATGTTATGACGTCGTTACACTTGTTATTACACATGTGCTTCGTATGATTATTATTAACTCGGTTATGTTGAACCGTATGGATAATAAAACAAAATATGCAATATTAATTTTTTTAAAGGATTTGTTAGATGAAAATATGATTCAGTGGGAGCAGACATAGGACAGTTTCTTTAATTTATCTAGTTGTAAATCTTTTGTTTAATCTCTCATAGCCCTCAAAGCTTTTGTTTGTGTTACAAGTGTAGCTTACTAATCATGTCACCTCCTGTTGTAAGTGGCATGTACTAATACTATGTAATTGCCACAACTCAGATTATAGCTTACTAATCATATCACCTTCTGTTGTAGGTGGTACGGACTATATAATTGCCACAACTCAGATTATAGCTTACTAATCATATCACCTTCTGTTGTAGGTGGTACGGACTATATAATTGCCACAACTCAGGTTATAGACGGTTCACGTCTAATTCAGCCATTTGTTGAGTCTTTTGAATCAAAGCTGATACAGTCAGAATAAGGATGTGGCAAATGTTTGTACTAATGTTAGCTCACACATTTCCTTGCTTCCCTCCCAAGTTTGCAAAAGAGCAGCACATGTTAAATTTTATCCAGTTGAAGAAAGTAAAATTTAATGAATTAGTATTTCTTAGTGGTTCATTGTTGTGCATTTGAATATTTTACTTACAACAAATTAAATAAAATGTGGTTTCTTCAAACTGATTTCCTTTTATTAATATTATTTTGGAATATCTGTCAAGACCTTAAAAGACATTCTTCTGTAATCATTTAAAACGAACAAAAATTACTTGTAATTTGGTGCTAGGTTTGTTGTTAATATAGTACATGTAGGTGTATCATGTTTGTGCCAGTTGATTTGAAAAGACATTGGTATAAATTGTAAATTATAAAATAAAATGTTCTTATGGAACAGTACTTAGAAAGGTGAATTTGCAAAGTGCTATGTGATGTTTGAGCTACGTATACCTACCGACTTATCAACATGCCTTCCCCAATATTCCTACCTATACTCAGACAGCCACCTGTGCCATTGTTATAGGGTGTACACTTTTAATGAGTTATATATAGTCAGGTTGTAATTCTTTTGTAAATGTGTGAAATTGTTTCTGTATTTACCAGTCTACATTTTAAATTGTAATTTCTTGGTATTAATGTAGCCTGTTCATGAAAAGGCTATTTTGAATAGATACTGAAAATGTTTTTAATTTGAATCTTGGCCCATGCTTATAAAACTTTTAAGAGTCCAGACTCAGTCTCTAATGATGTCACACATCACTGGCATAGATATTTTGCTTTATATTTGCTTTATAATAGTGTAAAAGTGTGTAAATATAAAAGTGTGCCACCCCACCCCCCTCACCCACCCTTTTTGGCACCTTCCTACGCCACTGCATTCAATTTGTATGGCTTGTCGTGACATTACTGTCTCAGACTCTATTTGAATCTCGAGTCTAGACTCTAAAAGTTTTAAAAGTACCGGCCTTATTTTATATTCATTACATATAAACTTTTACATTTTTGAATAAAAATTGTTACTTTTTAAAAAAGAAAATTGTTAAGAAATATTATTCACCACTATGCATCCCATTGTTCACATGAAAATGTGTTGCCTGTGCAAAATCCCTTCCTTTGTGTGTTACAATCTCTTTTTAATTTACAGATTTATGCAACTAATTAAATGTTTGACTATAAAAATTATACAGTAAATCGGTTCCTACATTTTGATATTGATGTAATCACTACATTTTAACAGATTTTGTATGTTAAAATTTTCATTTTCTGCTTCACCATTTTTTTTTAAAAACCATAGGCACTTGATGACAGGATAATTTAATTGTTCTCAATATACCCCCAAAAGAACCCCTCGAAAGCGCGTACTGCATGTATTCAAGTAGTACCTATATGATGCCAACACAGACCCCAACAGCTGGATTGTTTTTTGTCAATAACTGATTTTTGTTGTTTTGTGATTTCAGGTGGCACAGACTACATCATTGCAACGACCAAAATAATCACAGGAAAATCAGTAATCAAATCAATAACAGATAAACTGGAAGTTGTCAAGTTAAATCCATTTTGAGTCGGAATAATTATAATAAAAGTTTGAGCTTCTTTGTGGACACATGCATCCAAGAGCTTCAAATTAGTATCATACAGTGCTGCCAGAACTTAGCTTTGAAATATTCAAAGTTTGTGCTTTGTTGTGGAAACATGCATTCCACTGATACAGTTCACTATCATACAGTACAGTACAGTCTGAACATAATTTGAATAATATTCAGTTTGTTCTTTGTTGTGGAAACATATATTGCTGCCAGAAATGAGTGCTCCACTTTGACATCACAAGTCCTACAGTTAGACAAAAAAATTTAATAAAACAAAAGTAATTGTAAATAAATGTCATTATTCAGGAGAGAGAAAACCTGTCCGGTATGAATTAGTACTGTATGAATGATCAGTGGTTATTTAGTCAATATTTGAAAGCCAAAGACATTCAACTGCGAGTTTACTAGTTTTAATATATTTTACCCTTTTGTATCCAAGCTACTCCATTGACATTATTAGCTTGGTGTGATGCTACATGTACATGTAAATTAGTATGTTGTAAAAAGAAAAGAAAGAAAGAAATGTTTTATTTAATGACGCACTCAACACATTTTATTTTCAATTATATGGCGTCAGACATATGGTTAAGGACCACACAGATATTGAGAGAGGAAACCTGCTGTCGCCACTTTATGGTCTACTCTTTTCAATTAGCAGCAAGGAATTAGTATGTTGTAATACTGGAAACCAAATTTAATCCAGTAATTTAAATTATATAACTACATGTATTTACTCTTTCATCCTTGTGCCCTGGGCAAGTTTTCTGGCACATGTCTGAACCCAAGCACCTCTACCCAATTGGAAACGCATACCAAGTGTAATATTTATATTTATTAAACTTGTATAAATATTTAGTATCTACATAAAATTATTCACCGTTTTAAAAAAATGTAGATATTAAAAAAAGGATTAAAATATAAATCACAAACAATATTTTCTTGATTACAAGTACGTTTAGATTTTCTCTGATCATGTACATTTAGTAAAATAACTGTTTTCTGCATTAGTTTAAATATGTTCTGATAATTTTACCAATTTATTATTTATCATGGGACAATTTGACAACAGATGTTTTAAAGTGTATACTGGAAAATAATTTGGATACTATTTTAAAAGAACAAATTGTTGGAAACAACTATCCCGAGTTAGCAACCATTGTAACATATTTCCAAATAATAAATGCTTTTTAACAACTAAAGTTACATCTTATTGTTTACATTATTTATCTTATCTACAGTTTATTGTTTATAACATCACTGTGTATATCGGATGTGTATCTGGTCGTCCTAATGTCTATAGTAGCTCAAAGTTCATTGTACTCCCTAATATACATTTTTTGTTGCATATGAAACTATGTGGAGGTAAAATACAGTTTGGGCTACTACAAACATTAGGAAAACAAACACATTGTTTATATCAGGGGTGGGAATTCTCCTCGGATCCTCTCATGGAACAAGGATGGAAATGTTTTATTTAATGACACATTCAACACATTTTATTTACGGTTATATGGCGTCAGACATATGGTTATGGACCACACAGATATTGAGAGAAGAAACCCGTTGACGCCACTTCATGGGCTACTCTTTTTGATTAGCAGCAAGGGATCTTTTATATGCACATCCCAGACAGGATAGTACATACCACGGCCTTTGTTACACCAGTTGTCGAGCATTGGCTGGAACGAGAAATAGCCCAATGGGTCCTCTCATTGAACATTGCGTTTCCTCACATTTTAATTTTTTTTGTCTCTAAAATGATTCAGATGGCAGAGATTTTAACCCAGGATTTCAAGAATTTCCAAGACCCCTCTAGATTTTATCTTTTTCACAGTTCACCAATTTCCACCTCTGATATACAGATACTAATATTTTAAACAAGAAAATAAATTTAATATGTAATTATAGTTGTTAAAAATGCTGTTAGTCGAGAACATGTTATAATAGCTGCAAACAGAGGACAGTTCCTTTAAATACATATCTGACATTGCATGGCTGAAAAACTACTTTATTTCCGTAAGAATCAAATGGGAGTAAAATTGACAAAATTAATGAGAGTATTGATTTAAATGTTACCTTCTATTTGAATATTATGATAAAACCATTTTTATATTATGTGTACATTTATTATTGTCATGAAAGTGATATAATAGTAAAAATATATTGTTAAAAAATTAAATATTTTAAAGTTTGTAGTTGTCTTATTGTACTTTCTATATATAGAACATGAAAGAATTAATAATTTATGAATGAATGAATGTTTAACAACACCCCATCATGAAAAATAGATCAGCTATTGGTTGTCAAACAAAGATTAATACACATACAGTAGACTGTCCAAACCGGCATTCTGTGTAAACTGGCAGTCTTGGAGCACAGCTGAATTTCTAGTCCAATGGGATCTTCATATTTGGTCACGTGAAGTACATTTATATCCCGATAAAGTACTTCAGACATTCACTTTATAAGCGGTATTGCTGCACGTGCAGTCATAACTATTACTTCACTGAAATATAATTTTTTTTTAAAGAGGACAAACAAATCGGTTAATAAGATTGTATTCCGAATATGCATGTAGTTTATAGCTTTATTGTGATTTGGACGTCGCCCTTGTTGACATGAACTTCTGTTGTGTTCTTTTCTGCTGATTTTCCATCCATGGCTTTATCGACACTTGCATTTTCATCCTGAAACAACAACAGTTTTGTTTTCATTGCTTTACACCTTTTGTGGCCAGATTCAATGTTTTATCTTGGGAGGGGATTCGACGTGTTAAAAATTCCGGGCCCATCTTTGCATATTATCATCCGTTACAGGCTTTTGCTTGAGATATAGCTGGCATTATAATTTTGGATATTCTCCTGTGATTTCCTCCTAGGAGATATCGCATCTTATAATCTTGATTGGTTTACAGCCTGCGTTACCAGGGAACGTCGCATCCTACATAACGTTAGCCAAAACATGGCAAACGTTCATTTTCATTAAAATGTTTATTAATAATAGTGATCAAAAGTAGACAGAATGATAATGGATGATTAAAGAAATACTCCCCTCGTGTTTTGTGATATCATAATTTATCACCACTCGTTGATAAAAATATAAAAATCCTCGGCAAGCCTCGCATTTTTAATACTTTTATCAACTCGTGCTGATAAATTATGATATCACAAAACACGAGGGGAGTATCCTCTATATATCACAATGTACACACTAACACATATCAGAAAGTGACCGTTTAAAACAACCCAGAAACTAATCCAGGAAATATAAAACCAAGGTTTATCGATAAAAGACGAAAATAAAACGGGAATTGACTTTCAATTGCTAAGAAGACCATACTTTACACATACCGATTTTTGGAGTTTTGACGACGTCGGTGGCTGCAAACAACACTGCATCTGATCGGTGTCCTGTGCGAGATTTTACCAAGTCCTTCTCTAAACCTTCATTGAACAAAGTGGTTGCCGTGGTTACCTGAAAGAAAATGAATGGCTTATATTGTATGCGTTATATCAATTAATATGGCTTTACTGGAAATGGGTATTTGTGAACACATGATTAAACATGGTTATTTTAACATGGTATAGATAGAACAGAAACTTGCTATCCCCACATGAGCTATACCTTTATGATGAAAAAGAATACCTCATACTGTGGTCTTTGTTATAAGAGTTGTGGGGAAGAGGTTCAAATATGAAAACAAAAGCACATCAGGTGACTGCTGTAACATGGATGTGAATCCTGCCCCGTAAATGGATTAATTCCCTTGTAAAAGGGAACTCAGACATTTCATTTCAACTTTATTTTCGTGCTTATATCCAATTAAGGTTCGAGCACGCTGTCATAAGCACACACCTCAGCTATCTGGGCTGTCTGGTCATGACAGTGGTTGTTGGTAGATGTTAGTGAGATTGTTAATGAGAGAAAGGAGGGTGTGTAGTGGACTTACACCTACCCATTGAGTCTTTAAAAACCTGCTCTGTGTGGGAGCCGGTACCGGGGGGTGAACCCAGTACCTACCAGCCTGTGAGCCGATGGCTTAACCACTGCGCCACCGAGACCGGTTCACTCAGATATTATGACCATAAAATAGCAAAAGTAAAGTAAAAACACTTACCTTTCCAGAATGGTTCGTGTATTTATTTGGCAGTCCAGCTGCTGTGAACATTCGATTCATATAGTTGCCAAGAGTGTGAATGCCTATTGTCTGGCTGCTGAAACGAATCTGTTCGGTGGCTGATGGAGCAAGTGGGCGCTTATAAAATGGTCCAGTTGGAGAGATGTGTAGGAGATGAGTATCAAATAATCTAACAATGCATTTGTTAGGGTCTGCTAGATTAACTCTTTGTTTGATATTTTTATTTTCAACATGTCTTTGTCTTATGCCATTTTTGCTTTCCCTACCCAAAAACTGTACATACCAACCTTCCTCATCTTTTCCTATGTTTAACTGAGAAGCGTCGAGAGTTCGGTGTTCATCCCTACCTCTCAATCCAAAACATTTGCATGTGTAAAAAAAAATACACCATATGATAAACCTTCTGCGCAATTGAAATGTATTACTTCACGATCCCACAGCAATGTTTCATCTTCACTAGAAACCGCACATGCCCTTTTCACATCTGCCCCTAACCCCTGTGCATGAAGTTCCTTCATTACGGAATCCAGAACTACCCATGATTTTCGGAATCTTTCATCCTGATCATTTAGAAAATTTAAATCCATTCTCGCATTGTTTTCTCTCATGTGCCGACTATTCGAATAGCACACGCAATTTGGTACAACGTGCGCGGGGAGTATTTTTCTCCGTTTTGTTTTCTAATCTCAACGAAGAAAAACTGAAGCCAATAATTTAATTCTTGTGGCGATATTTCAACGAAATCAAGAGGGACAGACGAATAAAGTTTGTCACCAGTAAGACTCCTGCTTTTGGATTTCGTCCATTCCACCCAAATGGAATACCCCCACTTGGTGTTTTCCTTTGGTTTCTGGGGAATTCTTTTATCTACTGTGTTATCAATCCTTTTTTGGTTACAAAAAGAAAATCTAGCATTTGGGGGAGATTTAAATGTTAAATTTTGAATTCGTTCAAACGTATCTAGTGTTTGTGATAAATCGGTGTCAGATAAAGAACATTCGTGTACCTCTTGATTCACCGAACAGCTCGAGATTTTGGCTCTGCTCTAAGACAGTTAGAGAACTCGTAACAATACTTAAAGTGCCGTCCAGCTACCGTTAATTTATTAGGAATAAAACTTTATCTACACCGGATGCTGTCTATTCCGGACTTCAGATGCAAATTCAAGAACAAAAGAGATGTTTATGTAGTAATTAGCTCCGTCTACACCGGCATGTGATCTTACGTCTACTGTCTGCCAGTGGTCACCTTTCAAACAATGACGGCAGTTCCCCAGTAATTAGGACACCAAAGAATGTGTTATGTGCTTTTTAAAAGCTTAATAAAAATGTACTACACCTGTTGTAATGGGTATAGGTAGCAAAATAAATCAGATTATTTTGTGTTCCTACCTGCATTGCATCATACCGATCTGTTTAAAATAATAAAACTATGAATTCTAACCCGTTTCATATGATTTCAGTCAGTAAAATGATAGTTATTTATTCTGCTTGTTGTTTTATATGATTTCAATCAGTAAAATGATAGTTATTTATTCTGCTTGTTGTTTCATATGATTTCAATCAGTAAAATGATAGTTATTTATTCTGCTTGTTGTTTCATATGATTTCAATCAGTAAAATGATAGTTATTTATTCTGCTTGTTGTTTCATATGATTTCAATCAGTAAAATGATGTTATTTATTCTGCTTGTTGTTTTATATGATTTCAATCAGTAAAATGATGTTATTTATTCTGCTTGTTGTTTCATATGATTTCAATCAGTAAAATGATGTTATTTATTCTGCTTGTTGTTTTATATGATTTCTGGTTTGAACACATATTTTCATTACAATGTTAATATTTCACTTTCAAACGTCATGACTGAACTCGTGTCCCAGCCCGTTTCTCACTGACGACCTGTCGTATTTTGGTTTCTTAGAAATGCAAATATCTTTCAGTGTCTTACACTTAATCCAAACGTTTGGTTAATATGACGTTTTATTTACGTTGGTATTTTTCTTATCAATATACCGCAAGAACCGTAACTCTGGACAAACTGTCTACACTGGCATATTTTATCAGCCCCTAGTGAATCCGGTTTAGACAGTCCACTGTATATGAATAAATTGATGATCAACATAAATATAAGAATTCAAAAGCTATAATTAAAGCATGGTGCAAAAAGCTATGCAAAAAGCTATGCAAAAATATAACACTCACAGGTAAGTAAATTAAAATGAGTACAATTCTGAATCTAAATGTTTTTAGTATTAATTCAGAGTGGAACGTAAATGATTCCATCACATTTCTTCTACCATCTTTTCTCATCTACTTAAGATGAAAGTTAGTTTTGTTTAATGACACCACTAGAGAACATTGATTTATTAATCATCAGCTGTTGGATGTCGAACATTTGTTAATTCCGACATAGTCTTAGAAAGAAAACCTGCTACATTTTTCCGTTAGTAGCAAGGGGTCTTTTATATATACCATTGTATATTGAACATTGCACAGCCTTTGATATACCAGTCGTGGTGTATTGGCTGGAACGAAAAATAGTCCACCGATGGGGATCTATCTAGACTGACCGCACATCAAGCGAGCGCTTTACCACTGGGCTACGTACGTCCAGGAAATCCATTGCATCACATAGGCTACTCCTAATAATGCAGCAAGGTATCTTTTGTCAGCACTTCCCCATAGATAGGACAGTGCATACCTTGATACATGTACCAGACATGGGGTACAGTTTGGGATTGGGAAACGATTCACGTCTGTGACCCACTACCACTGTTTCCTAATAAAAAGAAAGACGATACAGTTACAAAATGAGTGTTTTATTCACTGAACTCCAAAACAAGTACATTTGTTGTGTAAATTACAAAATTTAATATTGGCTATATTAAACAATAAATTACTGACCATCACAATTTTACAACAAGCAAGCAAATTAACACTGAATGTTTCGAGTTGATTAAAAATTTAAAACTCGGAATACAGAATAGCTCTAATTAAGACAAAATGTGACTAATGTCTGTTAACAAACAAAGAGTAAAAACTTGTAATCATTATGATAATGACAATTGTTTTAATTTTTTTTTTTGGGGGGGGGGGGGGGGGAGAGAAGAAAAGTCCTTGATAGCATTAAAAATTTACTGTTAGTATTCTGCATTTGAGTTTTAACATTGAAAAAGGTAAACAACAACAAAACATAAAATCCAAAAATTTAAATGAATTTATCCAGAACATTACATTGTAGCATTTCATGATTCCAAAAACCTTTTTTAAAAATAGGACTGCAGTACACTTCTTCAAAATCCTTTTAGTTGTTTAAAAATGTATTTTAATTTTTTTTTATTCAGAAATAACGCCAGTTCATTTGACACTCAAAATGTAGCCTGCTCAATATTAACAGGACAAAACAATAGGCAGGTGCAACATTACCATACATTTTAATTTGAAAAAAAATAAACATGTATGTGTATTTCCCTGTTGTAGAATAAGTAGCTTGACCACTGATAACTGTAAGGTGACCAATCACAAATTAAAAATATACAGGTTCTTTAAAGAAAAAAAAACTAGGATGATGGCTGACCTTATAGGCACATAAAGTTGTACCATTGAGGTAGTACATGTATATCCACCAGAGCCTAGTAACAAAATACTGTAATAAAATATGACTGTTTCCCTTTGGTACCAATTGAGATATAATGTGTTCGGATTATGTGAAATCATGAGCAAGATCTTTCTTCTAACATCTGAAATGTATGCAGGGTGTATATAACCAAATGAAATCCCATAGATAACAATAGAAACACTGTAGTATTACGTGGCTCAAACTGCTACATGCAGCAATTCAATCAACATATACATCATAGATATACTACAACACCTCAACCAATAAAATAAATTTTACAAAAAGGGGAGGGGTTAATTGAATTTTTTAGACATAATGGAAAGTCTTTGACTTACCCCGGTACATGTATATTGAGAGAGAGAGAGACCAAGAGAGAGACACACACACACAGACAGACCGAGAGAGAGAGAGAGAGAGAGAGAGAGAGAGAGAGAGAGAGAGAGAGAGAGAGAGAGAGAGAGAGAGAGAGAGAGAGAGAGAGAGAGAGAGAGAGAGAGAGAGAGAGAGAGAGAGAGGTAGGTAGGTAGGTAGGTAGGTAGGTAGGTAGGTACATACAGACCTCTAAAACCCCACATGTATGCGTGTCCATCTTGCCCACTATCCAAGCCCAATCTCGTTTAACAATGGACACAAATACACCAAACATTGTAATGCCCCTCCCACCACTCGCTTTCATCATGATGGTACTTTGTGAATGTCTCCAATACTAGTATTATTACGATTATAAAATAAAAACATCTTATAACAGTGATTGAACAGTTGACATAAATATTCTACATAATAAATAACTATATGTAACGAGCACTGTATGATTATTGTTTTTACAATAACAGCTAGCACAAAAATGTACAATAATAGCACAATCGAGTTTAAAGCTGACAAGACGGTAAATACATATCAGTTGGGGGCATTTAACAATTACAGACCACTTTGAGAGGGAGTGGGATTAATGGAATGCATTAAATTTGCATTCAAAATGCATGTTAAAAAGAATTATTTGGAAAGGAGGTCGCGGAAAACCAATCACATGATTTTGTGATATGTAGTTGTTAAATGTCCCCCGAAATAATTCAGAGTATTCACAATACCTTGAGTTTTATAATCACATATTTATAATGGTTCATATAAATATAGTAATTGTATTAATTGTTTAATGTGGTTAAAGCCAGCAAAACAGACAAACATTAACTAAATAAGAACACAGCCTAGAAACACCCACACAGATAATATGCATACCTCATCATTAATCAAATACAATACATACCTCCTCATTAATCAAATATATGCCACAATAACAAAGCCACTCTTGGGACTGATCCATAAGAAGGGGGGGGGGGGAGGGCAATGTTTGTACATGTACATGTATGTACCAATTACCCACAAAATAAAACCAGCCATGCTTTATGCTTTGAAATGTTTTTCTTTCAGCAGACCGAATGGGCATAAAATTGCCCCCACAACCTGATCAATTTTAAAACAGCCATTAAAACAAACCCACACCACATATTCATCCATCTTGAAAAAACAATTTTAAAATAAATAATAATAATAATTTTAAAATACAAACAAACAAAAAAACCCACCCCCATCTTTCTTACAGTCAGTTATAGAAACAGACTGTACCTATCAAGTTATAACTAGCACATCATTGGAAAAACTTGGTTTACAAACATTTGAACCACAATGTACACATAAATTATATATTATAGTACAAAATTATATTTAATATAATTCATTTAAAATGATATATTCAGTATTCTAGTACATGTAGTCTAGTCTAGTCTAGTCTAGTCTAGTATGTTACCTGACTAGCAATAAACACATTTATGGTACTGATAGAACAGTATTGAAATTTTAAAAATCAGGTTTTTAGAACAGATCATATTTTAAACAATTATTAGTGTGTAGATAAAGAGGGACTTCGAGAGAAATATAAATAGAGACTGAATTAAAAAAAAATTAAATATTGTTTGAAAAAATAAACAGTTTGTACTTTCACCATAATTTTCGTTTAAATACCGAGTCTACTGAGTGCAAACAATCTCAAACACAAATCAACAAATAGTATATTTAAAATTTAACACTACTGACTACCGAATGCTTTTTATCTATTAGACTAAATGAACAATAGAACACAATTTTAAAGTTAAAACAGGAAGATATACAATAGTATAAAAAAATTTTTTTTTTTAAAACACAGAGAAATTTTGTAAAACTGCTGTCTAAAAAACAGTATCAAATAGTAAATAGTAAAATATGAGACGCGCACAGGTATTAAAGTAATAACGAATCTGAACACTTAAAATACACCACACCATAAAATATAAAATAATCTAAAAACCACATTTAACAACAGCATAATACACAAAGTGTGACCAATAAAAAAGATAACAAAGTGTGAATGTGTAACCTACGCACACAGGTATATTGTGCATGGTAAAACACCTCTCAGGTTAATGTTAGGTAGGAATATCTTGTAACCATTTTGATTAGTTTATTATAAAAACAATTTCTTCAAAACATGCACTTTCTCCCTTTCTTTCACAAACTACTGACTAGTAATATTTTATTAATATTGGCCACTATTCCATATTTTATAGAAAATATCTGGGACCTTTTTATTATTTGTTTTTTATCTTTGATCAGCCATAGACATCGTGTGCAGTTTTAAAAATAAACAATTTGTCAATTTTGCACTATGTGTACTTTCAACAATGCTTAAAAAAAAGGGGGTGGTTATTGTTAATAAAATAACTGTTTATTTGTTAATCAGTAAATGTTATTATTTATTAAAACAACATGCAGACATTTTTTTTTAAAGATGTTTGTATTAATGTACCGTGTGTGAGAATTTCCGCAGAATTAAGATTTCTCTTGTATTGCGTATTATTATTTTTTTAAAGAAAGATTTTTTGTTGTAATTTCATAGGATTTTGTAATGATGAAGCAGTTATAAACTTGGAATCATAAAAATTGAACATGATAATTTTTTTATGTTCATGGAATTATGAACCACAGAACTACTTACCTCACTTGGGTATGAATGGCTTCACGTTAATGGACTATGCCGTTTGGTGCTTTATAATTCCATGAATGTCAAACATCATCACATTCAATTCTTAACAAAAAGCAGGCTTGCACATAAAGACATGAGCAGGCATACACGCAAGCACCCACACATGCACACATGCAAGCACGCACAAACACACACACTGAGATCTTGAAATAATTAAGTAAAGAATCATAAATTACGTAGTTAATTATAATTAACTACAGTACAAACCCAACAACAAAGTCAACTAGAAACAAATAGTTGCTTTTTTTCAAAGTGTAATTATATATACAGCACACAAGTCAACAACAGAGTCAACTAGCAACCCATAGTTGGTTTCTCCTAGAACACTATATTGTGTGTTCATCCAACTATTTTAAATTTGGAAGCCATATAACCATAAATACAAATGTGTGAAGTGCATTTTAAAATTAAACATTTCTTCTTTCCAACCACTTTAAATTTACGTCTTACTTTGATCACATTACCAAAATCATGGCATAATAGTTAGACCTTAAGGCTGGTTGGTACTTTGTTCGCACCCTGTTATCGGATCCTAATCAGTGAGATTTTTAATGGTTCCATGTCTCTTACTACCAACGAATGACTAGCCATTAATGTACAAATTATCTATTAAATTTTAAAAATAGTAGAAATCTAAAGTTATTTTCCAACAAAAAATCAATCATTACATGAAATTATTTCTCTAAATTAAAATAAAATTTGCTCAGGATAGGGTACTTTAAGCTTAACTGGATATATAAACACGAAAATAAAAATAGAAATAAAAACAATTTAGAAAAAAAAGACCATACCATCCATAAAGGCAACCAATAAAACTGGAAAAACACCACCTATGTCTAGCTGACTTTTTTGTGTTGGTTGGTGTACTGTATCTGTCACACATTCATTTGTGTTCTGTCTCAGATCTCAATCGTGAAATTTTTTTGAAACAATAAACTGCTCTCCAACTTAGGTTATGTGGAGCCATTTAAGATATTATCTTATTGATACCATATAAATTCACATGCTAAGGGGAGCTAAATATTACTGTCCCTGAACTTGTCTCAAGGGAGTGATGGTAACCGAGAGTGATAGCTCCCCTCTCAGTAGACAACCTGATCCTTGCCAAACTGTTTGACACATGTGTCGACAATGCCAAGGATGCTGGTAGCTGCGTCATTCACAGCCGTGACAACCTGAGTTTCATTCCTGTCCTTCACATTAATCTCTTCCTCTCCATCATCCTCCCTGCTCCTCTCTATCACCTGGTTTTAAATAGCAGAGCAAGTAAACAGACATATTCCAGAGATAAATGTATAGGGCAGAGCTTCTCAACTGATATGTCATAAATAAAATTATCATAACTGCAGTGTTCTTACGGTGATATGCCACAGTACTTTTAGCATTGTAACAGGTGTAATTCAAGAAGTGAAAGAATTACGGTACTGTTCACAAAATATTTTTATTATATTTTAAATACACAAAATAACTAATGATCATAACAAAGAGTCCCTATGGTAATATGCCACAGTACTTTTAGTACTGTAACAGTTGTAATTCAAAAAGTGAACACATCACAAAATATTTAATTGATTTTAAGTACATGAAATCAGTCAGAAGGAAAATGTTGACTGGAACTCTTTCTTCAGATTGCATGCTGCTGGTGGACCAGTGGTGAAGGGTCAGTTCCTTTATCACCGGCCCATTGTCAGATTTGATGCTGCTGGTGGGCCAGTGGTGAAGGATCAGTTCCTTTATCACCGGCCCATTGTCAGATTTGATGCTGCTGGTGGACCAGTGGTGAAGGATCAGTTCCTTTATCACCGGCCCATTGTCAGACTGCATGCTGTTGGTGGACCAGTGGTGAAGGGTCAGTTCCTTTATCACCGGCCCATTGTCAGACTGCATGCTGTTGGTGGACCAGTGGTGAAGGGTCAGTTCCTTTATCACCGGCCCATTGTCAGACTGCATGCTGCTGGTGGACCAGTGGTGAAGGATCAGTTCCTTTATCACCGGCCCATTGTCAGATTTGATGCTGCTGGTGGACCAGTGGTGAAGGATCAGTTCCTTTATCACCGGCCCATTGTCAGACTGCATGCTGTTGGTGGACCAGTGGTGAAGGGTCAGTTCCTTTATCACCGGCCCATTGTCAGACTGCATGCTGCTGGTGGACCAGTGGTGAAGGATCAGTTCCTTTATCACCGGCCCATTGTCAGATTTGATGCTGCTGGTGGACCAGTGGTGAAGGATCAGTTCCTTTATCACCGGCCCATTGTCAGATTTGATGCTGCTGGTGGACCAGTGGTGAAGGGTCAGTTCCTTTATCACCGGCCCATTGTCAGACTGCATGCTGCTGGTGGACCAGTGGTGAAGGGTCAGTTCCTTTATCACCGGCCCATTGTCAGACTGCATGCTGCTGGTGGACCAGTGGTGAAGGATCAGTTCCTTTATCACCGGCCCATTGTCAGATTTGATGCTGCTGGTGGACCAGTGGTGAAGGATCAGTTCCTTTATCACCGGCCCATTGTCAGATTTGATGCTGCTGGTGGACCAGTGGTGAAGGATCGGTTCCTTTATCACCGGCCCATTGTCAGATTTGATGCTGCTGGTGGACCAGTGGTGAAGGATCAGTTCCTTTATCACCGGCCCATTGTCAGATTTGATGCTGCTGGTGGACCAGTGGTGAAGGATCAGTTCCTTTATCACCGGCCCATTGTCAGATTTGATGCAGCTGGTGGGCCAGTGGTGAAGGATCAGTTCCTTTATCACCGGCCCATTGTCAGATTTGATGCTGCTGGTGGGCCAGTGGTGAAGGATCAGTTCCTTTATCACCGGCCCATTGTCAGACTGCATGCTGTTGGTGGGTCAGTGGTGAAGGATCAGTTCCTTTATCACCGGCCCATTGTCAGATTTGATGCTGCTGGTGGGCCAGTGGTGAAGGATCAGTTCCTTTATCACCGGCCCATTGTCAGATTTGATGCTGCTGGTGGGCCAGTGGTGAAGGATCAGTTCCTTTATCACCGGCCCATTGTCAGATTTGATGCTGCTGGTGGGCCAGTGGTGAAGGATCAGTTCCTTTATCACCGGCCCACTGTCAGACTGGATGGGCAACAAGTACAAGTACCTCATACCTCATGTCAACAATTTCAGTTTGCCTTAATATAGAAAATAAAGGAAACAGTGTTTTGGAAAGAACAAAAAAGGTTCTTTTTATAAGTGAAATTTGTAAAAAGTGTTGGTCAATATATAATGAAATAGCAAAACCCACCCACAGTGAAGAATCTCATTTGATCATGGCATTTGAAATTATATTTTCTTGACTAGTTTATCCTACTAAACTCTAAATTTGTTAATCTGTCTCTGCTAGATAGAGATCCATTTAAAATACATTTATTTTTTAAATCACGAAAATACTCCATGAGCAGATGGCATTCTTCACCTAAAGCGAGCTTATCTTGAACACTGTTTTTACAAACTGTACATAAAAATTGAACATTTCTGTTATTTCTAAAACGCTTTTCCTTTTCTTTTTATATCAAAACATAATGGAATTATTGACAAAAAGATTGACATTTTCTTGCTGGTACACGGTATAGACTCACCGGTGGCTTTCTCAGTGATGGTTATCATTAACCAACAATGGTGCGACAGTAAATTCCAACCCAAATGAATGTTGGGCTAGAACACTGATGCTAATTTCTACATTGTATCTAGGTCCCTCCAATTAGAGTTAGGTAACAAAAATTAGAAATGGTTTGACAATGTCAAATTTGGTTTCGTGTGTGGGCAAAATAAAGAAATGTTAAGAAGCATTGACAAATGTAATATAACAATGTGACTTGATGACATATAATCCAAATACAATAAATATATTGCATATTACATGACATTGTATAAAAATATATATTTATTAATAAATTCAAAATTATGTTACTTTTAATATACATGATTATATTACAAAAAGTTTTTAAAACCATTATCGGTATTAATTTAGTATTAACAAACATTACCCAATACTTTTCACCAGGTGTGATTTTAAACATGTATATGATTGTGTAATATATGTTTATAAAATGTTCACAAAAAGGAATGTTTGTTTCATTGAGCAGTTTTTAATTGGTGGCTATGATTGTTATGGCAAGTACAAAAATTGGGTCTAAATCCAGGACCTTGAAACATCGGTTCTGCCTGTTACTAAATCTGTTTTAGTCACAATCTTCAGTCGGTGGGATTATAGGTCAAGAGGACCAACCTGCATTGATTTTGCAGTTTTATTTGATTATGTCAATCATTTTTTGTTCCTGTTTTGGTTGTTGTTGTTTTTAAAACAGACCTAATCTCAGTATAAAACCTTTTTCTTGCCAAACCTACTAACACATCTATCAACAATTATGAGTGTAAAGGTTGCAGCATCATTTATTAATGTAATGTATTCTTTTTCCGAAATGCCATGTATCTTCAGATCTTTACGATTTTTGTAGCCAGTAGACTTCATGCGCCTTATAACCTAGAACGAGAACATTACCAGTGCCAGTTAGTAAACAAAACAAACACAAAACATCACATGCATCAATGTAGCTGGTTCACAAGATGAAGTAAAAACTAAATGATTTGCCATTGAAACTTATAACCAATGTTGTTAAAGATGTGTTCTTTTTTTCTACATAACAGGGCTGCAGAAAATACTTGCCCGCTCGCCAAATGAGAGTAAAAATTCGGACAGACGAGTTAAAACATGCAACTACCAGTCCGACGGGCGATCTCTGTTTTTGTGACTAATAGACGACGGAAACAGAACCGGTCAAAGGTCAATACTTTCCAGAAATTGCTTGTTTATGTTGAAAGTATGTTGCTGCTGTGTTTTGGATAGATTGTTCTGTTAAATACTTACTGGATGTCACTTGAATTTTAAAAATCTATATGAAAAAAATGTGAAAACATTTATATCAGAATATTTAAAAAATGTATTGATTTGTCAATCAAGCTATGGGGCTTGATGTTCATCACTTACCAAGGGTACTTAATAATATATAATTTAAAGTGGAGACAGTGATATTATAATATCGTTAAATAGTAATATTGTTCTATAGGCTGGCCGACTAGCAGAAATTCTTACGGGCTAGTAAAGTTTAGTTGGTTCTATATTTCTATTTTCTATTTCTGCACCCCTGCATAATCAGAGTTGCAAATTGGTAGTCTTCTGTTCTCCTTAGGCAAGATGTGTTGACTAAGGGCACCTATGAATCTCATGAAAATAAATCATCACATGGCAATCAGTTTTAGAAAAATTCATACTAAGAAAACAAAAGTGCATTTAATTTGAGGGCTGATTAAAATTATTAAGAGCCATTTATTATTTGATTATCTAACATCACTGGTCTTCAAGCCCACTTAATTGAGTCTATAGATTGGGAGGATACATGTAGGTTACAGAATACTTTTCATTTAATTTGGCATGTCATTCGAGATCTGCAAATATAACTATGTTAAAAATGTTTTCATTTTAAGTACAATGTACATGTAAACCAGCTACAAACACAAAAAGATAACAATCATTATGACAATAACCAAACAGTAAATAATCGTAACATGCAAATAAGGATGCTCTTAACATGCATTCAGATTGGTTAATGATTTCACATATCACACAAGTATTACAACACTAACATGTATAAAAATAATGTGTAATTTCGAACATAAAACTACTGTAACAGTAATCACCATCATGCCATCTAACAACAGACTCTACCTTTATAGTGGTCGTTCTTATAATGTTATCACTTAAAGTTGGTCCTAAATCCTAACAAGTCCTAAACACAGTAATTTCTTTTATTAGGTCAGTTACATATGGTAACAAATAAACACAAGATGTCAGTCACAAAATACTAATTTTAAAATACTTAGACATTTGAATATTATATATATGTAACTTCAACATATTTAAAAGAAATTGGTGATATTTATTTATTAAAGTTAATAACTAAATTATTATTTTTAAATTAATACAATACAATAAAAAAAATTGTATTTAGGAGTCCAATTTTGGTCCAGGAACAATAATGAAAACTGAATATATATACATGTATGTTACAACTTAACATTATATAATGTAACAAAATTTTTATTATGTTGATATTTTTGCATTTTCCATTCAGGTTTGTTAGATTAAGCATACATTTGGCATTAATTTGTACTATATGTCAGTTTTTAGAAAAATATTCCACATTCTTAAAATTCCAAGCACCGAATATTCCAGTACCTTTTAGGAGCTGATGCTTTCTAGAATGTTTTGGTACTTTCTAGAATATTCTAGTGCTGCCCCCAGATGGTGTATATATAGGCTAATACGTTGCATAGTTCAACTTAGTATTTTTCAGGTGTGCAATGTCTTCATCGCAAAGCTGCTTACATTCTGGTGATTCATTTTGTTACGTTTGTGGATTCTATATTAGCCCAAGGCAGGTAAAGCATGCAATAAAAGTATCTACGAAATTTGCACAAGCTTATGAATTATACTTTGGCATGAAGATTGGGGATCAAGACAAATCATGGGCTACACACGTAGTTTGTGGTACATGTCAATCAAATTTGGAGAGATGGATGTGAGGTGACCACCCCTCACTGCCCTTTGCCATACCCTGAATATGGAGAGAACCACAGAACCATGTGAATGACTGACACTTCTGTATGGTGGATATTTCCAGATTCAAGAAAACAAAAAATCAACATATCACATATCCAGATATTCCATCATCTATTGCTCCAGTTCCACACTCTGAAGAACTGTATGTCCCAAGACTACCTGCTAAAGATTTGGAGAGTGAAGGTGAAAATTTTGAATCTGAATCTGAAGAATCTTACGTTGATCATACTGACGAAGAAAGAAACAACCACACTTTCCAAACCAGCAGGAACTGGATGATTTGATTTGAGATCTCAGGCTGACAAAGTCTAATGCAGAGCTTCTAACATCAAGACTGATGGAGTGAAACCTTTTGGACAACAGTTGTTGAACTACAGCTGCTAGGAAAAGACATGAAAGGTTCTCAAAATATTTTTTGGTGAAAGATGATTTGTTTCTGTAATGACATTGAGAACTTGTTTCATGAACTGGATATTGGTCAAGAACCAAATGACCGGTGTCTCTTCTGCACAATGGAAATCAGTATCCATCAATACCAATTGGGCACTCTGTGCATATAAAGGAAAACTACGAAAATTTAAAATTTCTTTTGGAAACTACATGTATTGTGGTGATTTCAAAATGATTAGCTTCTTAAAAGGACTCCAAGGAGGCTATACAAAACAGAATGTGAAGTACCAGTCCTTGATAGAATCAGAGAAAGTTCTTATGCCTCCACTACATATCAAACTTGGGCTTGTCAAACAGTTTGTGAAAGCCCTGAACAAAGAAGGCGAAGCTTTCAAATACATTTCCAGCATGTTTCCACATCTGTCAAAAGCAAAAATCGAAGGTGGTATTTTCACTGGACCAGATGTTCGCAAGATGCTTCAGTAACAAGAATTTGAAGAAAAAATAACATCAAAGGAACGAAACGCTTGGAGGTCATTTAGAGTAGTGGTTGAAAATTTCCTTGGGAATAACAAAAGTGGGAATTACGAACAGTTAATAGAAAAGTTGATAAAGACTTATGAAAAGCTAGGATGCCAGATGTCTTTGAAATTGCATTTCCTCTATTCTCACCTGTATTTCTTCAGTAAAAATATGGGTAACATCAGTGAAGAACACGACGAAAGATTTCACCAAGATATATCAACTATGAAAAGAAGATATCAAGGGAAATGGGACTGCAACATGATGGGTGACTATCTGTTGGGGTTTGTACGTGATGACATGATTCATCATCGACGAAAAGTAAGAAAAACTGTTCATTTGTGATTTGTAATCTTTGTTGTTGATTTATATCTGTACAGTAGAACATGCAGAATATCTATTTAATATTTGTGTTAATAAATGCCATTAAAAAATCCATCAATATAGTGTTCTGTATATGTCTTTGCAGCGAAAAATCTTATAAGTTCGTAAAACATTTCCTAAAAATAGTGGAAGTGAGATTCTGTGACTAAAACTAACACTCTAGAAGAAGTAGTGACATTTCTGTAATCAGTAGACTATAACTAAACATAATCAACACAAAAATTGACATAACTAAGAACTTTGAAAATTTCTGTTACATTGTGAATGATCTGTTGATGAGTTTCAGATACTCACAAGTGATGTTAGATAATATTTATTGTGTATACTATTTGTCATTTATGAAATTAATCCTGACTTTCATAGATATTGAAAGATACCACAAAGAAAATTATTATTATTCCAGAATTCATTAAGAAGTAATTTGTAGAAATTTTTTCCTGTGGTTGGCCAATTAGATAAGTTTAAATTACACACAGAAAGTGATATTTGGTGCTGAAAAGACTATATATATCTAGGAGACACATTTATTAAATGTCTGGCTTATGGCAATGCAGGACGAACAAACTAAACTAAATAAGAATGTTAACAAACATTCTGCTCCAGCATCCCATAATGCCATGCTAAAAAGTCTTTGAATACCAGAGGGAAAACAATATCAACTCTACGTAAAACATCAAAGAAAATGAGCTAGACCAACTGGCATGCTTGCTGTTAACCAAATTCATTAGTCATAAAAATCAACGTATCTGTGATCTACTGCTACTACAGGTATATTTAGTTCAACATGGCTATTTTATTTGAATGGAGAAAATGATTTAGAAATAAGGCATAATATCAAAGGCGTACAGGCTCCTATTTTTATTGGGGGAGTAGGTTAGCTTTTGCTGGAATTAAATAAAAATGACCGAATCTGGATAACATTTATTCATATTAGCATTACTACCAAACAGCTATATAGGGTTGCAAACGTATCACTATGCTTAATATAATTTACTGATTGTTTCCAGTTATCTGACAGACACTAATTTTAATTTACCGTTCCTAATAATTAAAAAAAAAATTATCAAGAAAATTATATGATACAATCACATTGGTATTTTACCATATTAAATAATTTACAAAATAAAAATGCTTTTCCTACCTACTCTATTTACTCCAGCATGTAACAGGAAAAAAGCAAAATATTTTGTTCTGCCTATGAAAACTGCTGTTAACCATATGAATACACTGGCATTCATCAGACTAAGTTAAAAAAAGTTTGTTTTGTTTACCGACACCACTAGAGCACACTGATTTATTAATCATTGGCTATTGGATGTTAAACATTCTGTAATTTTGACATAATAGTCTTAAAGAAGAAACCTGCTATGTTTTTTCCATTAGTAACAAGATATCTTTTATATGCACCATCCCACAGACAGGATAGCACATACCATGGCCTTTTATATACTAGTTGTGGTGCACTGACTGGAACAAGAAATCGCCTAATGGAAGGGATTGATCCTAGACTGACTGTGCATCAAGCAAGTGATTTAACATTGGCCCCTTCACCAGATTAAGTGTATAATAACATTATGTTAGTAACTGCACACTCAGTGATATTTAGTGGTGTATAATAACAATACTATTATGTTAATAACTGCATACATTTTCATTTTTACTTTCAGAAAGTATCCTACCCAACATGACATACACAGAATTATTTTGCACCTATTATCAACTTTGAATTTTACGTCCACTCATGTGTGAAAACAAATTCACACAATTATAAAATTTAATGTGTATATATATTATATATAATTAACACACACACACACACAAATTCTGCATTTTTATATTTTAACAAGAATTCTATGGAATTAAATGTCTCGCCAACCATAAACTGTTTCGGTGAATAAAAAAAAAATATGAAACCACTAGAGCACTTTGATTTATGTCAAACATATGGTTATTTTGACAGTCACGGAGCAAAGGATCTTTTATATGCACCATCCCACAGACAGGACAGCACATAACACGGCCTTTGAGATACCAGTCATGGTGCACTGGCTAGAACAAGAAATAGCCCAATAGGCCCACCGACGGGGATCGATCCCAAACTGACCATGCACTTTACCACTGGACTATGTCCCGCCCTCGTTTCGGTAAATAAAGAAATAATTTGTGATGCAACAATCAGATTAATCTATTCTTACATGAAAAAAAAACCCACTTTAAAAAATTTTAAAGTTAATTTCTTAAATGAGCATTCATTTATTTATCAATGAAACTTTAAACAAAGTTTCACTGATAGAGGATTTAAACGTTTATGAGAAATTGATGCAAACACACAAATTTAATATTCAATTCAACGCAAAAACAGACGCTTTTGTCGTTACCGACAGAAATGTTATATAAAGAGGATTCGTCAGGAGTATTTTTTAATATGCAAAATACAAACAAAGTCTACATTAATCGGTATTTGTTAGTCTCTGCCAAAACAAATACTAATCAACAAGATGAGGTTAGTATTTTACATATTAAAAAATACTCCTGACGAATCACAAATAGTGAATTGTATTTATCCTATAACACTTGTAAAAGAATATTTTAATTTGATATTTAGTAAAGTCACCTTCATCGGTAATACGTCATCATCAGGATTGGCACAAATGTAGTTTGATGTCACGTGCTTTAACTAAATCTTATCAAAACATTACGCTCAGGTACACAGGTCTTATTGGCATGTAGGTAAATGACCCATTGACAGAAAAATATTATTAATCAGGTTAACAAAGAAATATATCAAATGGACTTATGACAGGATATTAGGTGTAAGTTATAGGATAAAATACCTTCATCTAAGCAAGACAAACATGTAATTAATTTGAGACAGTAGTGTTCACACTATGTTTACCTCTTGGCCTAGCGAACACACCGACGAGAGAGGCTGCGAGCGTGTCTGGGTGCTGGTACACCTGAAGCAGGCCAGGGACTTGTAGACGACGTTCGGAAACTGACAGTGATACAGGTAGCCCGAGATGTCCAGTGACAGATCCTGAAAAGCCTGGTCTGCATCAAAGTGGATCAGATGATCTGAAATATAACGTAGACACAGATTCAACGAATTATCAAACTGAACAAGTGAACAAATCAATCACTGGAGCAACTAAAAGCCAAACAAATATTGACATTGCCAATTATTTGAGGTAAGAAAAGTTTTTAAAAAACCAAAACCAAAAACCTTTATGTCCCTGCTCCCCCCCCCCATAAAAACCCACCCAAAACAAATATTAAACAGAAAATGCAGTTTTAGTGTCAGTAACAATAAAAGACAACAACAATAACATAATTCCTCCGATGTAGACAAAATAACACTGTTAATAAAGAATTTACTTGCATACCTAAATTGAACTATAGTCAACAAAACACAAAACACTGATTCAAAAGAAAATTTGGATCGTTTTCTTGTTTTCATGAATACTTAACCTATGCAGTCCCCCCCCCCCCCCCCCCCCCCCACCATAATGATGGACTGGTCCAAACATCCTAACAGCCAATCATATCAGTAATCTTTTCCACTGTGTCATTGGCAACCTGTTTCGGTCACATGACAGCTATTCCTTCTTTTTCCTTCATTTCAATGGTCCAGACATCTTTTTCTTTTGCTCTTGCTTATCCAAGCCAGCTTGTGTTTGGTATTTGTTTAGATGCATTTGTAGATGTGGATTTTGTTTATCCATGGGACTAGGGAGACAGGGCTATAGGGCAGAGGTCAAGATAATTAAATATTACATTACTTTCTTATATCTCTAACATGAGTCAATAATTGTTTATGAGTTTCTGGTACTGCTCTGACAAAACCTAAGTGTATTGTATGTATGATAAAGCATTACCTTTATATCCTATATGTGTTCCTGAAGGTTTGGAGATTTTGGCAAATCCCCAGAGAAGAACATATTCCAGTTGCAGTTTTAGTTGTCTGTTGAATTTTTTAATACTCTTCACCATCATCTTCAGCGGTTGGAGAGCAAGGGGTTCAGGCTTCATCACAAGTGGCATAGGAACAGAAAACAGACCTGAAATGTATGTGAGAAAACTTATCCTTACTGCAATGGCAGCATGTGCTTAACATTATAAATAATAAGACAATCATTTTCTTAAGTTATTGACATAGCTCAAATAACATAATATTTTATATACAAGCCCTGCAATTAAGAAAATGTCCATAGGAAAAACCATGCCATTGACAAAAATCCTGAATATAGTCCAAGGCAAAAAGTGCCGTGGAGAATTATAAACTTCATGGCAATCTCCACAGCACTGCTGATTGCCATGGATAATTGCAGGGGTTGTACACATTAGATATTAAAACGACTTAGCACTGGGCGTGTCCATGGATAATTGCAGGGGTTGTACACATTAGATATTAAAACGACTTAGCACTGGGTGTGTCCATGGATAATTGCAGGGGTTGTACACATTAGATATTAAAACCACTTAGCACTGGGCGTGTCCATGGATAATTGCAGGAGTTGTATACGTACATTAGATATTAAAACAACTTAGCACTGGGCGTGTCCATGGATAATTGCAGGGGTTGTATACATTAGATATTAAAACAACTTAGCACTGGGCGTGTCCATCGAGGGAGATTGAATTCATGGCCCACAGTACATCAGGTGATTGCTCTACCACTGAACCTCATTTCATCCTCAAAGTCATATGTCTATAGGTAGTACTAAACCAAATAACTTCCGGCTGGGTCAAAGTTCGAGGTGCACCCAACTTTTGATAGAGAAGTGATAGAGATGTGCCTGTTAAGGTCTTCATAATCTAGGGGTCAATCAAGTGCATGTGTTTTAATGGAATTCTTTAAAAGGGTAGAGGTATTCTGACTATCTTTGTTGTCTCTACATATATACCTGAGTACACACACCCAACTGAAAGTAAATATCTTCAGGAGTTTTATTTTAAAACATTTTGTTGTTTAATATGACATATTGCATTTGTACAAAACTATATGCAATATATATGCTTTTTTAGGTGTACATTATATTAGGTTCCACTGTAGAAACAACAGTTTCAGTGAGGTTGTCAGTTTATGTCAGAATACACCAGATCCTGGTTGTCATAAAGACACATAGCTGGACACTTTTTGAAAAATGTATGTTATCAGTATAGGTAGTACTAAACCAAATAACTTCCGGCTGGGTCAAAGTTCGAGGTGCACCCAACTTTTGATAGAGAAGTGAACACCACAAGTCCTGTGATTGGTTATAAATGTGAGTGTGTTGGTTGTAAAAAATAATAGTTTCATCTGGGTAAAAAAAATGTGCAATTTTATTTCATCTAGTACCAATGTGTCAAGTAGCCTTGTGCTTGAAACATGTATGGGGTACCTGTAAAAAAAAAAGTACTAGAATTTTGTGCGAAACTAGGGTAGTCATAGACGCTACCCGTTATCTCAGAAACGAGCAGCTTGACCCCCATTTTTTTCTGATTCACTTTAAGTGTAAGGGGTGGTAGTATTTATATCCGTGGTGTTGATGTCGGTTGATACGTTGCAGGTAGGAGTTTTAGCCACATATGTTACTATTGTCGTCTATGGGATTTGATTTGGTAGTATACACCCTATAGCACATATTCAGTGCATAATAAAAAATATTATGATTTTGTCATTTTATTTAATTAAACTATACTGGTTGATTAATTAGCCATCACTCGATCATGCAAGTTCACAATGACCTTGACCATGACAATAATCTCTGTACATGGCTCTGAATGGAGTTTGAATCAAAGTTAGCACTGAAGAAAAGTTGGCTTTGGCCTATAATTCATACTGTAAAGACTTCAATAATTTCTTTTTACATGGTATTTGACTTGCCATATACAACTGCTCTTAAATATGGTATTATATATAGGCAACCTGAACTAAGATTTTAATAGCAATTTATTTTTATATTAAAAATAGCATGTGCCAATAGTGGGTTAATGTCTTTAGTTTCCATTAACATTGTTAATTTTTTATGTATGAAATTCTGAAAACTCAAATTTGTAAAGAAGTTGATTTTTATTGTCATTTTGACATATTTATAGGGTGCTAAGTTATATTTTAAACAAATTTGTAGTTTTATGCAAAATTTAAAGTAAATTTTAAGAAAAACTTTACCAAAAACATAATTAAATTTGTTGTCACTATTGTGCCTTCTGTTCTTATTTGTACATAACAATAAGGTTGTTAAACATATACTTAGATCTCCAGATCATTTTTTTTTCTTAATAATCACTTAGTTAGCTCTCATGAAAAGCATTTTGAGTTTATACTAGATTCAGAACCAATTTTTTCAGAGTTGATTATCTGCCTTGGATTAAGTTGATAATTTATTTTATTGTTAAAGCTGTATTACCTAATGTTACTAGCTAAATAAAATGCTGGATTACACATTGTAGGAATACATTTAATGTACATATTGTATTCATCCGGATTAGAAAATAATGCAAGAAAATAGATGTTCGGGTAATTTTGTCATTTAAAAATAGTTTTTTTTCAGTAATTAATCAAAAATAAATGTGTTAAAGCTGCATGATTATTCCAGATATCACAACTATTAAAACCTCCAACTACAGTAGGCTATAAATAAAATATAGTCAGAAATATTGGTGGCTGCCAATAGTTTTGATGGTTCATTATGAAAATCAGCATGGCCGATGGATTTGAAATTCCCACACCTGGTAACTTGAAGACACCCACACCCAGCATACAGGATTTCCTCCCAACACTAATGTTCAGGACATTAAGTCATTACTTCATACAGGTACAGTCATGTTTGTGTTTCCTTCCTCAGACAGTGTATTTTTTTAATACTGATATTTCTTTGATGTGCCTGTTAAGGTCTTCATAATCTAGGGGTCAATCAAGTGCATGTGTTTTAATGGAATTCTTTAAAGGGGTAGAGGTACTCTGACTATCTTTGTTGTCTCTACATATATACCTGAGTACAGACACCCAACTGAAAGTAAATATCTTCAGGAGTTTTATTTTAAAACATTTTGTTGTTTAATATGACATATTGCATTTGTACAAAACTATATGCAATATATATGCTTTTTTAGGTGTACATTATATTAGGTTCCACTGTAGAAACAACAGTTTCAGTGAGGTTGTCAGTTTATGTCAGAATACACCAGATCCTGGTTGTCATAAAGACACATAGCTGGACACTTTTTGAAAAATGTATGTTATCAGTATAGGTAGTACTAAACCAAATAACTTCTGGCTGGGTCAAAGTTCGAGGTGCACCCAACTTTTGATAGAGAAGTGAACACCACAAGTCCTGTGATTGGTTATAAATGTGAGTGTGTTGGTTGTAAAAAATAATAGTTTCATCTGGGTAAAAAAAATGTGCAATTTTATTTCATCTAGTACCAATGTGTCAAGTAGCCTTGTGCTTGAAACATGTATGGGGTACTTGTAAAAAAAAAAAGTACTAGAATTTTGTGCGAAACTAGGGTAGTCATAGACGCTACCCGTTATCTCAGAAACGAGCAGCTTGACCCCCATTTTTTTCTGATTCACTTTAAGTGTAAGGAGTGGTAGTATTTATATCCGTGGCGTTTATGTCGGTTGATACGTTGCAGGTAGGAGTTTTAGCCACATATGTTACTATTGTCATCTATGGGATTTGATTTGGTAGTATACATTTAATACAAATAACATTATTTTCCACTTTATGATGAAAATTATCTGCTCAAACAAGTATTATTAATTGAGTTAATTTTATTAACATTTTAAATGTGTTAACTTTATTAATGTTAAGAAATGTAGGTTTGTTTCATTAATACGTGTAACAAAATATAACTGAAGTGTAAAAGGTTTTGCTAATCTGAATATTAAGCAGAGAAACTTAAAGTATTTAAGTCAGAATAATCATATATTATTTAATGACCACCAAACCTTTCAAGCTTCCATCTGATTGTAGGATTGGAGAAAAGTGACTCTTCCAGATGTGGTCTGACGAGAACTGGGCCACTGTTTTAGGTGTGAGACGACCAGTTATTGTCGGTGGTGTGTGATACAGCTGAAACAAAGTTTGTTTTGTTTAACAACACCACTAGACACGGTTTCTAGAATTGTTATTAAAATCCACTAGCCATGGGATCAGTGATTTAAAAGTTACCAGCCATGATTAAAAATTCACTAGCCCTACTTTAAGTACTAGTAAATACAATTTTTCTAATTAGAATAATATGATATGTGACAAAGAAGAAGATAGAGCTTAAAAACCCTTAGATTTGAGGGAGGGGGGACAGGATATTCATATTTACAAAATAAGACTTAAATGCAATGTTTAACAACTTTGTTTCATTTGCCATCGGGCATAGAGATCAATCTAATTAAAATTAGCTCTACTGTCTACCAGTAGACCTAACAGCATTGCGTGGACTCCCATGTCCAGGTGACATTTCATCTATAAATAATTTAAATATCGATCAGTTACACTTCACTTTTTATAGCATTATTCGGGAGCATACAAATTCTAAAAATATTGCGCGAGACTATTTATGCAATAGGCGAACTTGTTGGTCTATTTCAACATTAAAAAACAGGGGGAAAAGTGCAGTAATAAACTCTGGATTGTATACTAGTATAAACAGATTTTATGGCTATAAAATCACTTTTTTTATTCCCCCGTCTTGAAACAAATTTTATATAAAATTTTATATTGAAATTAGTTTCTGGCATACTTCGTAATTTACCCGAATCATTTCGTATACCCTCGGCATAATCCTGAATGTTTTCAAATTCTTTTCAAATCACTGGCATGATTTTGCAAGTAAGGTTTTGACTGGTCGAATGAAAGGTCAACTGGACATGAGCTCCAACGGGGTGCTGTTAGATCCAGTAATTAACCAGTGGAGCTAATTTTAATTAGATTGTAGAGAGCATAGTTATTTACTAACCCATCATTGAATATCACTTGCCATGGGAGTGGGGCTACCATAATCTACAAGCCCTGCCACTAGAGCACATTGATTTATTCATCATTGGCTTTTGCATTAATATTTTTTCATTAGTAGCAACAACTGAAACAGTCAAACAATAATCATACAGTGTGAAACAAACAAATTTCCAATAACTTACTAACACAAACAAACTTGCTGCAACAAATGTTACGTCCCAATGTCACCTCAATGTCATATGATGATGACTGGTGCACTATGACTTTACCAGAAGGTTAATCAAATCAGTTTAATAATAAATATAAACTGAAATCGATTAATGGGTAACAAATAGGATGTTAAACTTGCTACAATTTTGTACCATGTGTATGTTCCTCATGAAATAATGTTTATTGTCACTCACTAAAGCTCATGACAATTGAAAATAATTTTCCTCGGGACATAACCATGATACGAAATAGAAGCTTGTTTAATATCTTATACATGTACATCTGGAACTACATGGGTATTACTAACAAGTACTTACTCCCAGCAGTCTGTCAATCTGGTAGGTGATAGCCTGGGCAACGTGGAACTGATCAGGACCCTTCTCCGATATGAACATGGCTCGAGTGACGGGTTCGTCTGGATTGCCTGCGGCAAACTGAATGAGAAACTTTCCACCCTGTGGGTTCTGTCCTGTCGAGGCGATCAGGCCTTTGTAAGACCCAACTCGCTGGGACTGAATTGATTTGCGCCAGTCACTCTCACGCACACCTGCAGTAGAAGAGGAAAGCTATACCACCAAATCAAATGTCAAGTATAACAATAGTATCACATCAGGCTAAAACTGTTACCCGCAGAATTTCAATCAACACAAGATATAAATACTACCATGCCACAGTAATTCAGAAAAAAATTGGGGGTTAAGCAGCAAGTTTTAAACATACATATACATGCAACAGAATTATCCGCAAATCAGAAAAAACATTAGGGTTATTTTCTGATGGTATAGAGAAAAAAACTAGAGCAACATAAAGCAACAATAAGCAACAATTACTGTGCTGCATAAACCCTATATCACTGATTCTGGAGCAGAATTTGCCATATTAAAGTTTGTTTTGTTTAACAACACCACTAAAGCACACTGATTTATTAATCATCAGCTATTGGATGTCAAACATTTGGTCATTTAGAGAGGAAATCCGCTATATTTTTCCATTAGTAACAAGGGATCTTTTATATGCACCATCCCACAGACAGGATAACACATACCACAGCCCTTGATATACCAGTTGTGGTGCAGTGGTTAGAATGAGAAATAGCCCAATGGGCCCACTGCCATATTACAGGACAAATTAAACATACCTTTCAGCCCCATGTGAGCCATGAGTCTTTTCTCTCGACTGCGCCGCGCCTCTTGATAATTCTTCAGGGTTTTCTGTACACACAGAACTCGTGCATGCAGCTTACTTTCTTTTGTACTTGGCGATGAAGTTGTTTTCTGAGTCGCAGCTGGTGTCATGGTGGGCTTTTGGTTTCTGTCTTTGTTGTCAAAAATACGAGGTCTGGAACCATGTTCTCTCCCTTGCTTTACAAACAAGGTTGTGTCTGAACTAAGGATGGGATTGGTGTTCATGGAATTTTTTAATACCACGGTCATCTTATCTGGGGAAAAATGTCAACAGATTTTATTTTACAAACAAGTTACTATTTGTACTGTGTCAACTGTATTTCTATTCATTTCGGGGTAGTCTACTCAGCATGTACTGGTGGTGATGGTGTACATTTTTAAGTTCTTGCCCAACATGAACTTGTGTACCTATATTAGTATAGTCCTTCTCACAGAGAACGCCTTTTTCATATTATGGAATTTACTACAAGTTATTTATTTTGGAGCCAGTTTTTGAAATTGCACAGAAAAATACTTTTATTTTTCTTCTTACCATAAACCAAACTGATTTTTTTTTTTTTTAAACATTTTTGTAGGAGGATGGAAAAAGACTATAAAGCTAATTATGAATTGTTCCAAAATACAAAATATTTCTGCTAATTTGTCTGAATTTTTTTTTTAATAGTGAACAATAACAATTTCTAAATAAAAATCTTTTTCAGGAAAGTAGAGGCACTGATTTTCCGTTTCAGATTTTTCCTTTTTCCGTTTCATGTTACAAATTCAGTTTTTTTCCGTTTCAGTATTAAACAAATTCTGTTTTTGTTTCACTCACACACACACACACACACACACACCGCAATTATTTGCTGGTATAAAATAAATAAATGTGCAATGAGGCAAAACATGTCAGTAGTTTGTATTTATTTTTGGTTTAAATTTATACACGAATACGCCACCACACAGACTTCGGACATTTTCGGTTTTCTTTACGATATGATCGGGAAAATAATTACAAACGATCACACTATAAATCACTTCCCTTGTATAATTTATTTTGAACAAAGGCTAGCATACAACATGCAATTACTGCATTCCTTTGTGACATCGGAAATATGGCAATGCCGCAAATGTTAAAAATTGATAAGCAAACATAACATAATATATCTTTCACTTGAGTAAATATCGGTTTTTCCCGTTAAATCGCCGGGAATAAGCGAAGAAAACACGATTGGTAAAACGTCTAGATACTCTACATTAAACATTTGGCGTAACATACAAAGGTACTAGTGTCGTAGCGTAGCACAAGCAGATGTCGGTGTCCATAGTTTCTAGTTCGAAAAATAAATTTTAATTAATCAAATGCCGTTTCAGATAGGCATTTCCGCGATTCCGTCTGCGATTCCGCGATCGCGGAAAATCAGTGCCTCTAGGAAAGGAATGTTTGTCTAAGCACAATTTCATCCATGGATACTAAGTTTCTAACAATTAACATAGTTAATACAGTGTCACTTGGTCTAGAGAGTGAACATAACACTGATGTAACCACATGGGCTACTCATACTGAATAGCAGCACGGGATATTTTATATGCATTTTCTCAGACAGGACAGCACATGCCACAAATTTCATATATTAAAGTTTGTATTGTTTAACGACACCACTAGAGCACATTGATTAATTAATCATCAGCTATTGCACGTCAAACATTTGGTAATTCTGACATGTAGTCATCAGAGAAAATCCGCTACGTTTTTCCATTATCAACAAGGGATCTTTTATATGCACTTTTCCACAGACAGAAAAGCATATACCATAGCCTTTTACCAGTTGTGGTGCACTGGTTGGAACAAGAAAAAACCCGATCAGTTGAATGGATCCACCGAGGTGGTCCTATCCTGCAACACAAGCACCTCAGGCAAGCACTCAACTGACTGAACTAAATCCTGCCCTTTCGTACATTAAGACTGGAGCATTTTAAATATTAAAATTTGAGTTATCTCCCTTGACTATATAACTACAGTAACTTTGATCTTATTTGAACAAATTGAAGATTTAGTAATTGGAGTGACTGGCATGAAATTCTGTTTCACTCACTTTCTGTCTCTGGCTCTGATGAGAAGACGACAAAACTGCGACACTGTGTGTGTACCTCACACAACAGCTTGGCCTCGTCAAGACTCTGGACGATCCTGACACAGCCCCACAGTACACGGGAATCCTTGCAAGTGAAGTCGTACAATCCAGGATAGTTGGACTCATCATAGCGGATATACGTCAACTGAGAATGGCCGGATAACTGAGGAAATACAATGAACATGTCAAATTTATGTGGATGTTAGCATGTGTTAGCAAAATTATGAGTAGAATTAATGTTTAATTCGGAAATGACTGCAATTACATGTATAATGCAAATATATGGTCAAAATAAATAATGAAGACTATAGAAAATTTAATTAATGCAATCTCACCATGAAACATAGAAGACCAGAAACAATGGATACCTCTGACAAAAACTGCATAAACCAGTTAGACAGAAAACAACAAACCATAATTTTCTGTCTGCAAAATGGACATTGCTGGATGAAAAAACACCAGAAAAAGATGGGTCTCGCAGATACTGCCCAATGTGAATGTGGTGTTGAAGAACAAATGCCAGAACACATCCTACAAAACTGCCCACACCTGGAAGAGAACCGTCCGAAAGTTTGGACACAAGACATACCCATCAATATCAAACTCTGAGGACTTCTCGACGACCTCCAACTGAACCCATGGTGCTGGAGTAAATCATTACATTCTGACAAAAAAGATGGAGATGTTCAGGCAACATCAGCTGGCCTGAAAACTTTTCCTCATGTATTTTCTTCATTCTACTCACAATAGTAGTTGTAATCCATATAAGAATGCATAGTCATTCATTTGGAACCCTATATAGCTGTTTGGTAGTAAAACAAATGAGATTAAATTTTATTAACCAGATTTTGGCATTTTTATTTAATTTGGGCAAAAGTAGCATGTTCCCCTACAAAACTGGGATAACAGACACTTTTGGACAGTTTGTTCACACAAACTTTGTGAGAACCTCTGTGAAGTTTCTCACTATTGAACTGTCTGTTCACACGCATATACACATAAACCATGTGAGAATCTCTGTCAAGTTTCACACTATTGGACAGTCTGTTCACATACACATACACACAAACCTTGTGAGAACCTCTGTGAGGTTTCTGACTATTGGACAGTCTGTTCACACACACACACAAACCTTGTGAGAACCTCTGTGAGGTTTCTGACTATTGGACAGTCTGTTCACACACACACACAAACCATGTGAGAACCTCTGTGAGGTTTCTCACTATTAGACAGTCTGTTCACATACACACACAAACCGTGTGAGAACCTCTGTGAGGTTTCTGACTATTAGACAGTCTGTTCACATACACACACAAACCTTGTGAGAACCTCTGTGAGGTTTCTGACTATTAGACAGTCTGTTCACACACACACACCAGGGCTTCTAGAATTTTTATAAAATCCACTAGCCATGGGATTAGTAATTTTAAAAGTTTACTAGCCACGGTTAAAAATCCACTAGCCCTACTTTACTTTAAAGTAAATACAATTTTACTAATAGTAATAATCAGATATGTCACCTAAAGAAGGAGATGGAGTTTGAAAACACTAAAATTGGGAAGGTAGGAGTGGGGCCAGGATATTCGTATTTACAAAATAGATTTAAATGCAGCATTTGACAACTGGGTTTTTTACTAGCCATCGGGCATGGTAATAGTAGTTATTTACTAGCCCAACACTGAATATCACTAGCCATGGGAGTGGGGCTATCATAATCTAGAAGCCCTGCACACACAAACCTTGCGACAACCTCTGTGAAGTTTCTCACTATTGGATGTTCTGTTCACACACACACACACACACACACACACACACACACACACACACACACACACAAACCTTGTGAGAATCTTTGTGAAGTTTCTTATGTTCTGTTCACACACACACAAACCTTGTGAGAATCTCTGTGAAGTTTCTCACTATTGAACGGTTTGTTCACACACCCCTTGTGAGAATCTTTGTGAAGTTTCTCACTATTGGACGGTCTGTTCACACACACACACACAAACCTTGTGAGAATTTCTGTCACGTTTCTCACTATTGGACGGTTTGTTCACACACACACACACCCCTTGTGAGAATCTTTGTGAAGTTTCTCAATATTGGAAGGTCTGTTCACACACACACAAACCGTGTGAGAATCTTTGTGAAGTTTCTCACTATTGGACGGTCTGTTCACACACACAAACCTTGCGAGAATCTCTGTGAAGTTTCTCACTAATGGACGGTCTGCTCACACACACACACAAACCTTGTGAGAATGTCTGTGAAGTTTCTCACTATTGGATTGTCTGTTCACACACACAAACCTTGTGAGAAGCTCTGTGAAGTTTCTCACTATTGGGCAGTCTGTTCACACACACACTCACACAGCGAAACACAGACACACATACATACACACACACACACACACACAGAGACACACACACACACACACAGACACAAACCTTATGAGAATCTCTGTGCAGTTTCTCACTATTGGATGTTCTGTTCACACACAAACATACATACACACATACACATACACACACACAGACACACACATATACACACACACAAACCGTGTGAGAATCTCTGTGAAGTTTCTCACTATTGGACGGTCTGTTCACACACACAAACTGTGTGAGAATCTCTGTAAAGTTTCTCACTATTGGACGGTCTGCTCACACACACAAACCGTGTGAGAATCTCTGTGAAGTTTCTCACTATTGAATGGTTTGTTCACACACACACAAACCTTGTGAGAATCTCTGTGAAGTTTCTCACTATTGGACGGTCTGTTCATCTCGGGATCATCCACCTCGGCATGCACTTCACTCTTGTGGTGACGGTGGACATTTTTGTGTTCTTGCTTAACATGAACTTGATCGTCCTGAAGTTCGATGCCTGTAACAAATAAATGGTGAAACTCACTAAATCTACCTCTATAAACTGTCAAAGAGGCAAGCGATGTGCTACTAAGCTGCATCCCAACCCAATAATTGTAGATAGCTCAAAACATTTTGTGGGCTATGTCAACATTCTACGTGTACATATCGCGTCATGACATAAAATTAGTGTGCTTATCAAATATGCTCTTATCTTTCAATACATTTTGCAATATTCATAATAGTTTTAAAACACAAACATCATTTACATAGTTATGTTATGTAAAAAGAAAAAAAAAGAAAAATAATAGTGGTGTGTAACCAAATACCAGTAACATTACCTTGATCTAATAATAAGCTTTGCAGTTTATTAAAGAGATCCTGTGCAGTGAGTTTCCACAGAGACAAATCTTCACAGATTCTGTTGAGTTTTCCCGAGATGGCTGATCGCGTGTTTCTCAACAGAGGCCCCAATATACTGACATATAACTTGTGTAAGTTTGACACAGCATTATAACCCTCACAGAAACCATCGACACACTTCAGTCCTTAAAACAGAAAACACAAATTATCACAGTATAGAAAACCACAACACTCTATATCATCTATATCATGTATTTAGTGATTTGACATACATGTAACTGCAGAAAACACTGGGATATATGTGGCAGAAAAGTAAACTAAAGTATGCAAATGTACACTTTATTATTAAAAATACAAACAGAAACATTTGAAAATAGCTTACTGATAATATAATTGGACAGGATTGCTTTTATGATTTATGAAATTTTATGCTAAAGACATTATTTTTAATTTTTAATTGAAACATGTTTTTTTAATTGTATTCAAATGAAACCTTTGAAAAAATGAGTCCAGACATTATTCATATTCTTTACACAGATTTCTTTTTCAAAATCAGGCCTTTAGGAATTAAAATCATAATTTCCTTTTTGCATATTATATATCTGTTATCTCAATGCAAATGATATATATTCTACACTTAATGCACAATAAAAAAATTAGGTTATGCAACATTAGATTTGTTTGGGGATGCATAAATAAAACAATCATTCTCACAATTTTCTTACCAACTAAAACATTCGCAATGTCGCACTCTGTATCATAACTACACGGTTTCTCTGTCAGTTGAAGGTCATCCAGGTCAACTAACTTGATCAGCGTATCGAGATCCTGATCGTCAACAAGAACAAAATCCTGAAGTGACACTTTTCCCAGACCCAGGCTTCCCAGGGGATTTCTCTCCAGATAGTCCAGCAGGTCGGCCAGCTGGCTAGCAAACTGAAAATAAGCATCACCTCATTAATAAATATTAGTTACAAGTGGTAGTAAAATTTCAAATTATATGTATATATGTGTACTTTATTGCATATCGGTTTATAGCATAAATCAGTTATTTGCATAGTATTCGGCAGCACAGAACCAGTTAGCATTAAATCAATACAAATTATGTCGCATATTTGAATAGCTTTATAAAGACAAACATCGGTTAATTGCTTACGAAAACCCAAAAAATCTAGAAAATTTCAAACCTTTAATATTTTACCAGAAACAACTGTAATTGCACAGAGAATAAAGCAGAATGTTCTATGTTGATTAAAAACTAATATTAAAAGAAGAAAAAAGTAAGTGGTTACTAAAACAGGCGATGTACAATGTTTACATTTCAGTAAGAAGACTCATCGTAGAGCTTATAGCAATGTGTTCAAGTTTTTATTGCAGTAATCCTAGCACCATTATTGCATCATTTAAGTCTTGATGTCAGGATTTCAGGTGTAATTTGTCCTTTGTTACAAAATCACTTAAAACACTGACAACGGACCTCCCTTGACAGAACACACAAAAAGTTTCCTGCAGAAGTGGAATAGTCCGTAATGAGTCCATTGTTATTTTTAGGTGTGCATGTGTTAGCGTAAAGCCTTTGATGACACCTACTGAAAGATAGACTTGGCCAAGGCAATTGTGTCCCAGAATATATATATGTAGAACTTAGATCTTCAATCTTGTTTCTCCTTATTTTAAAAATGTTGATAAAAAAACGATACAAACAAAATACAAACAAAAAGTTACATGTATATCACACAGACAGGATACCACATACCATGGCCTTTGATATACCAGTTGTGGTGCACTGGCTGGAATGAGAAGTAGCTCGATGGGCCCACTGACAGGGATCAATTCTAACTGATCGCACGTCCGGCGAGCACTTTAAACCACTTTACTACTTCCAGCCCCTTAATAACAATAATTTAATCTATCATTAACCCCATGACATATGACACCTACCATAACTCTGGAATGCCAAGGCAGCACTTTAATAACTTCAGCTGTAAGTGGCGTTCCGACCTCGGTAATAAGAACCAAACCTTTCTTCCGCAAACTGGCTGATATTCTGTCTCCTCGGATACAGTAACCCAAGACTTGTATGACACTCGAGTGTTTCAATAATGTCAGCAGGAATATCTCTCTCAACATGCGGTAATTGCCCATCGGACTACAGTGTTCTATGTCGTAGATCTTCTTCATGCACTCTATCTTTGTTTCAATGTCAATGGACTGACTCTTGACCGTCACCTCCAGCCTACTGAAGTCATCAAACTGACCCCTTTCGATATATTTCCTGCCAGAATGTGCAACAGTCCTCCCAATCTGAAGTAGATCTATGTCTTTACATGACATGTTACTGTTTAATCCGAGATCAAGCAGAAAGTGTTTCAAGTCCAATGCCATTTCATCGGGGGCAGTAGCTTTCGCCCAGTCTTTTGGGTACAGCTGCAACAGGAACTTTTTTGCTTCAGCAACTTGTTCATTACGGATTCGAATACTCCTGTCTCGTAACTGTAAGTGGAAATTTTGCACAATTTCTGTATCTCTGCCATCTTTTCTATTTGCAAACAATATCTGTTTTGATTTGGCTTGAAAGCGAAGAGATTTTCTCTTGTCGAGTGTTGGAAATGACCGGTGGATACGGTTGTTTAGACTGTCACTGGAACTAATATATCGGTGTGTAAGGAATATGCATCCTAAACACAGGAGCATAATAAACAGTGCAAAACCTGTCCGTAGACGAAAACATAAGCATCTGCGCCGCATGACTTTACCCAGAAATGTTTCACGACAGAAATGACATTATTGTCAACACATCTGCAAAAGCAATAATGACAGAAATGTAAGATCATCATTTTGTTTTCAATATTTTGATTAGCAACAATTCTAGTCAACTGAAAATTGATTAGCAACTATGCACACCCTCTTCCCTCCACCTCCCTAATTTTTATTGATATACCAATCATGGGGAAACAGTTAAGAAAAAACTAGCCTATTAATTGACAGCTTTCAGTCTTATAAACTGGTCAGTGGTTCTGCTGGATTTGTTTTCTGTCTTTATGCATATAAATAATGATATATTGACAAACATGTATGTAGTTTAAAAAATATATATATAATAATAATTGTGGGAGTGGATATGTACATGAGCAAGCACATATTTTTGTCATATATGTGGAAGAATTTTATTATTTTAACTCGAGGGTGCACACTTCGTATCACAGATGTCATTTGTGATGGCTTTAAAGCGATCGGTACATGAAAAATCCTAAATTCCATTTCAGATTTCAGAATCCTCATCAACTGCTAGTGATTTTGGCACCTGCATTCTAAAAAATCAATTACGTAGTGCCATACCAAAATATTACCCTGATGGTGACCCCTCCCCCTATAAAATTTGCTTGCCACAATCTAGACCCCCCTCCCCCTTGCATAAATTCCTGCACACACACCGAACTAGAATTGCCTTCCACCTCCACCCCCATGTCACTCACATGATGCCATGTGATAATTCTGGAACAGCACTTACAATTTCATTAATTAATTGGATTGCTGCAGGCTACAATGTTCATTTATGATTCTTCACTTTTACTGTACAGTGACTTTAGCCTTAGCCCGAGGCCCATCCTACGTTTTTATCATTCAAATCCGTTTGGGCACAGCAATATTTTCGATAACTGATAAAAGCTCTTAAAACAGAATTCTATCATCAATCACGTCTATGTATATCTGTGTGTAGAGCACAAGTATTTATGTAAAGCTTAAAATAACACAACAACCTTGTAGTGCTGTTTCTCTTCGGAACAGATTATTATGTTAACTGCTTTCTTTCAGTGTTACGCCGATTCCGTTCTTAATTGAAAGCGAGCGATGGGAATCCGTGGATGAGATTGTAGTGCTCCAAAATGAATGCGCCACCAACTTTCGAATCGTTTTTGTTGTTTGATGGAGAAAAGAAGTTAGTTAACACGCCATTTAAATAAGTAGTCGAATAATAGATGTTGTTTTAATGAGTAATCAAATAGTCGGATGTATTTTTAAGAAAACTGAATGTTTTTATTTGTAAACAATATATTTTCGATGTTCTCCTTTATTCGTAGACTAGACATTTGTTTGTTAATAGCCATTTACTTGACTGAATTTTTGTATTGCTGTACATGTTTTCAAGGATTTGAACCCATAGCCTTTGGGTAGCACTAGGACTGCCTCTTACATGTGGTCGTGAAGCACAAAATCCATTTTGGAGAGCGGCCGCAAGTGCTCTCCTTCCTGTATTTAAAGTGAATTGTATCTCTTGCTGCTTTTTGTGTAGTAACATTATCTTATATTGATGACCTCCAAGGTGGAGTGGACTTTAAGATCCAATTTACCCGTGCTTTATGTTGGGTGGGGTGGGTATGTGTTTAAAAAATTGGACAGGGCTTGACCTTAGTGGTAGCCCTAGCCCGAGTACTCTGACTGTAAGAGAGCTAGACGGACATTTGGACATAAACACTCTCTCATTACAGTCAGAGACCAACCTATGTCTTTTTTTGGCAATTCCTGACTACCAAACGGTAGGCAACGAGTCCCGCTCTAATACCACAACAATCCTATGTTTGACGTCAAATACCTTTACATCAATCATTTTCGAGTTAAGTCAAGTTATCGCTGAAGAGCAGAATCGAAACAACTTCAAACGACCTACTTGCCCACCTGCGGTGTACAACTGTGTACGTCAAATCTGTATGTGTAAATCGCTGGCACAAGCTGCTGTATATTATGTAATCAGTTTTGTATGTGATGTTTATATATGTTCTATGGATCTCTGATCTGAAATAAAAATATATTATTATTATTATTATTATTAAGTGATACAAAAAAATCCACATATTAATCACTAATACACTTACTACAGAAAGAAACCCGACAGCACCCACATTCAGCTACGCTTCGTGACACTCCGTCGCAACAATTGCAAAGCTCGGCGATCTATTTCGAGACGTAGACCACGTGATCGCGCACTGGGCGATTCCGCCTTGTGCAGCAGTTACAGGGGCCGTCTCATATCAAGCGAAGTTACAACATGGAAGAGTTGGCTAATGCCGTTTTGGATGAATTTGGATTTCATTACGTCATTAAACCAAAACAATTACACATTATTCATTCCATTTTGAATTTGAAGGATACATTTGGGTGTTATCGACAGGATACAGCAAAAGTATGTGCTACGTACTGCCTCCTCTTATGAAAGATAAAGTAAGTAGTAATTTAATTTGATTATTTTATGTTTTATGAATTAGTCATTAGTACAGTAGTAGAGTGTGTGTGTGGGGTTTTTTTTTTTCCAACAATTACGTAACGCTCTTGAGGGGATGGGGTATCATAAGATGTATTCCGAGGCGTTAAGGGGAAGGATGGCAATGCTTGTTACTGCAAAATCAAAATTGAATCGGTGCATAGCTTATTCGATCTTTAAAACTTATCTTATAGTTGTTTTGCTATTCAAATCAAACTAAAAAATATTGAAATTTGTTTTGTTCAACGACACCACTAGAGCACATTGATTAATTAATCACTAGCTATTGGATGTCAAACATTTGGTAACTCTGATATGAGTATTGGAGAAGAAACCCGCTACATTAGCAATGGATCTTTTATATGTACTTTCCCACAGGCCACTGACCAGTTCTGGTGCATTAGTTGGAACGACAAAGAAATCAATTGGTTGAATGGATCCATCGAGGTTGTTCGATCCTGCGACGCGAACACTCAAACGACTGAGCTGAAACCCACTCCCTGAGAAATATGCGGAAATGACTCAAATGTGAAACTGTGGTGTAATATCTCATTAAAAAGCAAAAAGAAAAATAAAGAAGAAAAAGGCGGTAGGATACTAGTAAATTAAGTAATAAAAATAGTTCAAATTTTGTTTTGGGTTGGTTGTAAGTATTCTGTTTGCTTAATAACTAATTTCATATGAACGATCGTTTTATCCAAGCAAATGTAAATCACATATATGTATGGTAGTTAATAATTATTAACAATGAATTAACCTACGTAGAACACAGCCCAATTGTTTTCAACAACTGAACAAAGACCGATTCTGTAACACAATACTCAATGATCAGTTGTAGACAGGAGTTCCGTCATAGTAGACAAGCTGACGCCTAGGGACCGATGGCGATGAGTTTTGCCGTATGCATGTATGGCCACAAATGACTGCCAGGTCCGATGTCGGGAATTAACCTGCTTATATCAGTTTGATATTCAAGTACGCTACCACGATTTCTGATCAGGGTCACAAACTGTACTCAGAACGAGAGGGTGTGTGGGAGTTTTAAAAAAAGGTTTAGAACTTTTTTCAGCGTAGAATGTAGCCACAATTAATGAGATTACCCATCGATACGCATTGGCAGTTAACAGTACGACAATGATATTTGTCGCTGATTTACAAGTTCTTTTTTGACTGACGATTTGTTTATGAAAATAATAACCACTTGATATGAGACGGCCCCTGTAACTGCTGCACAAGGCGGAATCGCCCAGTGCGCGATCACGTGGTCTACGTCTCGAAATAGATCGCCGAGCTTTGCAATTGTTGCGACGGAGTGTCACGAAGCGTAGCTGAATTTGGGTGCTGTCGGGTTTCTTTCTGTAGTAAGTGTATTAGTGATTAATATGTGGATTTTTTTGTATCACTTAACTCGAAAATGATTGATGTAAAGGTATTTGACGTCAAACATAGGATTGTTGTGGTATTAGAGCGGGACTCGTTGCCTACCGTCTGGTAGTCAGGAATTGCCAAAAAAAGACATAGGTTGGTCTCTGACTGTAATGAGAGCTTGTTGATGTCCAAATGTCCGTCTAGCTCTCTTACAGTCAGAGTACTCGGGCTATGGTAGCCCGTGATGTTTTGGCCAACCATTTGTGGCCCGGGCTACCAGATATCTAAACCCAGTAGTCCGCCAGGCTACTAGATTTTGTTTTGCATATCCAGTTACTCTGCAATCAACAAGACGCTGAAACATCTACAAAACTAACTTTTTTAAAAATGTATTAAAATTATGAGTCTACCAATTTTTACTGAGGGCTACCAGTTTTTATAAGCTGGTAGGCTACCACTGAAAAAAGTTAAGGTCAAGGCCTGTTGGAGGTCTACTTTTTCGTCACAAAAACATACTCCTTGTTTTTAAAAATTCTCTGAATATTGTTGTAATATTCACAAAGGCCCTGTAAGTTTTAGGGACGGGTCATTTTTTTATTTAGTGTACATTTTAAAAATTGTTTTCTGTTTACAGAATTACCATAGAAAAAGACACCAAGGTTCCTAATGCAGCAATTTTTACAGTAAATAAGGAAGACCATACTTTGGGCAACATGATAAATACGTAAGTATATTCATGAAATAGTGTGAGAACGTGCATGATGTGGATATTCCATAATAATAATGATAAAAGCATTGAATTTATTTGTTTTATTGAACAACACTACTAGAGCACATTGATTTACTAATCGTCGACTATTGGATGTCAAAGTCAAACATTTGGCTATTTTCACATATAGTCTTAGAGAGGAAACCTGCTACATTTTTCCATTAGTAGCAAGAGATCTTTTATATGCACCATCCCACAGACAGGATAGCACATACCACAGCCTTTGATATACCAGTAATGGTGCACTGGCTGGAACGAGAACGGGGATTCCGACGGGTGTTTTACCACTGGGCTACGTTCTACCTGCAATAAATTTGAAACACTTTGCTGTATGTGTACGTAATATATACATGTAATGTGTATATATAATACAGTACTGTAAATCAGGTTAATATTAAAACATGTTTTGGGGTTTTTGTAAATGCACCTCCATGCATCTTCATGATGTGTAAATTTTAGGAACATCTGTTGGTATGAACATTTTGCAGCTTCAGGTTGGTTGCAAACAATGCAAAATTTATATGTGGCACATTGCACAGTGCACATTTTCCCCTTGATTTACAGCATAAATTATTTGAAATATCTAAATTTACATATACATTTATACATGTATGCAATTGTAGGACTCTTGTAGAATGTTTTTTCTAACTTGTTTTAGCATGGTGCTAGCACCATCTTGCCTTAATCAGCGCCATTCTGCCCTGAGATTAAACAAGCCTTTTTCAGTAATTAATTCTAAAATAGCCTTTATAAAACACCCCAAAAGGTATTATTAATTAATAAAATATGCCTTTTATATCTTTTGCCATTCATTTATTAAAGCAAGCACATAAATTACATTAAAGGAAACATGACACGAGACCATATTATAGCTCATTTTAAAAGAAAAATGATATAAAAATAATATACAAATAACTTTATAACAATAAAATACGTGTAGTTAACTTAAAATGAAGAAATTACGCTAATCAGTATCAAAGTACGATTTATGCATATTTCTTCGTGAGCGTTCGAAAAAAAAGGGAAGTGACGTCAGAGCCGCTGTACTCTTCCATTGTTGTTAACTGTTTATATATGGAGTAAGGGGCTTACGATCTTTTCAGTCCAACAGTGCCGTACTGCGCGGCCTTTGGGTGTAAAAATAAACAGTTTAAACGATCGGGATTGTCTTTTTATGGTTTTCCAAAGGATTGTATCCGAAGAAAGACGCGTGTATTTTATCACAAAAGAAAAGATTGGACACCAACACCGCATAGTACTTTGGTGTCAGCCTATTTACAGCCCGGAGCCCGAACGTTACCCGGAGACAAAAACAGTACTCGGTTGCGAATGCCGAGGTGTACATTGTACATATTTGGCACAAAGATACACCTCAGCATGATGTATTTATATATGTTAAAACAAAAATGTAGAATGTTTTATTTATTTATTTTTTTGGAAAAAAAAGAAGATTTTTCATGTTAGGGCTGTAGGCCTACATAACAAAATCTGTATTCACCATCCGAAGAAGGAAACGTCAACAAGTAATTAAATATGGCATATACAAACATGGGATTTGGCATGAGGATACATCTCAGTACGATGTATTTAAATATGTTTTTAAAAAACGTGTAGAAAACAATAATAATTTTAAATAATGTTTTTAATCTTCGGGCGGAATACGTCACAAAAACGTTCCTCATCGCCCGAAGCCCCAAACCAACACGAAGTTCAATACAAAATAAACCACTACTGTCGGTGTCGAAATAACTATTATGTTTCATCCACGGGCTGACTTGAGAATCGGAGTGTTGTTTTAGTTAATTGGTCCTTTCTTTCCGTGGCCTGCACATGTGATTCCTGATTGGCAGGTGTATATTGCAGGGTATCGACCAGGTAAGTGATTACCACGGTCTAGACATACGTACAAAATACGTGCCAGTTTTTTTAAGATCACAGGGTATTGTGGCGTAACCTATCGCGACTATAGTACAATGTTAATGGACATTATCAGCCGCCCTGCTTCATTACTGTAAATAATGCTGTAAAACCCTTGATTAAGTAGAGTTTCCCATCTAAAATTACAAAACTGACCAATTACGTAGTACCAAAGAAAAGAAAATTATCACTTGGGTATCGTGAGTGGTCTTAGATTCTTTATGAGTGGTACGGACTAATGCTTTTAAGTGTAAGGCTTCAGATCAAGCGACGCGTCTCTGACGTCACGGACCTCGTGATTGCCCTGCTCATTAAAGATCGGCAATTTCCGCTAAGAGCTCGTATCTGGGGTTCTTTTATGGAGATATTTTAAGTAATTAATTTTTTATAATTTTTTTTTTTAGGTGATTCAATTTATAATTAATTGTACATGGTTGGTGCCAAATATGGTTTACGTGACATGTTTCCTTTAATGTTTATTTTTAAAAAATTTATATATATTTTTTTATTATTGAAAAACAAGTGCCCCGAAAGTGGTGAAAATGCCCCAAAAGTGTTTGGTCTACCATGCCTTGCCAAATTTCTAGGGAAATCACTAACATCAGTACATGTATAAGAGTTATTGCCCTGTGTTCTTGTATGTAATAAGTTAAAGTTAGTTTTGTTTAAAAACACCACTAGAGCACATCAGCTACTGGATGCCAAACATTTGGTAATTTTAACATATATAATCTTAGAGGAAACCTCCATTAGTAGCAAGGGATCTTTTATATACACCATTCCCCAGACAGGATAGCACATACCACAGCCTTTGATATACCAGTCGTGGTGCACTAGCTAGAATTAAAAATAGCCCAATGGGCCCACTAACCGGGATCGACTCTAGACCGACCATGTTTCAGGCGATCACTTTACCACTGGGCTACATAAGAGAAATAAAAAATATGAGACTATTGTCCTAGTGGTGTATTTTGCTTCCTGATGGGACTATAGGTTTTGTATCTGTCCTTCTGTGTGTCTGTCTGTTTGCCTGTCTGTCAGTCAATACAGGTTTCCAACATAGTTTTCTAGACCTTTTTATAGTGCCTCAAGATATTGAGCTAAAGTTTTGTATATATAGATTTATCATGTAGTTACAGAACAAGTTTGACTTTCGTGGGGATTTACCCATTTTTGACAGAGTTATTGCCCTTGAACTTAGGAGATTTGAAAATTGATTGGGCCCAGCAGGGGACATATATTGCTTTAGCAGTACTCTCAGAATGCTTGTTTATTCTTTCATTGCTTCAACTTTGTAGCCAGCTGTTGAAAGATCCACAAGTGCTGTTTGCTGGGTACAAGGTTCCACATCCTCTGGAGCACAAGTTTGTGCTGAGAATACAAACAACGCCAGACTACAGTCCTCAAGAAGCGTTTACGAACGCCATCACAGATCTTATCAGTGAAGTGTCCTTGCTGGAAGAAAGATTAAAGGTTTGTGCTGTCAGCTGTCAACTGGGGGTGGAATGTAGCTCAGTGGAAAAGCATGCACTCACGTTTTGTGTGACTGTTGGGTCGCAGGATCGATTGCCTTCAATAGACATGAGGTTTTTTCCCATCTCAACTAATGTCTTATGACTTACATATCAAAGGCTGTTATATTGTCTAATGCCTGTAGGAAAGTGTTTATAAATTATTGATGCTTTTTTATATTAATTAGTAGTCTGTGATATCAGCAGCTCTCTCTCTCTCATCTGTCACCTAAGAAATTATGACAACAGTTGTTAAAACTAACACAGAACTTTTCATGCCAATTTTAATTGTTAATAAGAACTCATTTTACTGTCACAAATGTCCTCAGTTTTTTCACTCATCTGTTCTCGAGATTGCATACATGCACCTGTGGTGACACGAATGTTCATCATCTGTCTAATTCATGCAACCACCACGACTGGTATATAAAAAACTATGATATGTGCTGTCCTGTCTGTGGGAAAATGCATGTAAAAGATCCCTTGCTGCAAATGTAGTGGGTTTCATCAACATATAACTAGTCATTAATTACAGAGTACTGTAGAATACTTTATTTTTGCGGGATCAAATTTTTGCAATTTAATGAAAATGGGTCAATTCGCGAACATTTATTTTCGCGAATCTCCCAACCCCCATCAATAAAAAAACTAAGTACAGATGTCAATAATTTTGTTTTAAAAACTTAGTTTTGCCAGTTGTTACGCTAATCTGTAGAACTAATCCTACATGTACACACGAGTGCTATACACATAAAACAATAGTTTTACTGCTTTAACCAATCAAGACTTTATTGTCCTTATAATTGTTATAAAAACAAAAACCGAAAACAAACGAAACTAAATTTGAAAGCACAAGCTACTAGTACTCAGTAACTTAAGTTTGATTGAAACAATATTTATTGCCGTCAAAATACTAGTTCAAAACGGTTTGTGATTGGCTAACAGGCCAAAAATAAAAATAAAATTGTGAAACATCTGAACATAGCCCAGTCCGGATTTTTTCACTTCCACATTTTTAATATACTGTGATAATGCATGTTTACTTCCGTCGTTGAACACGTGTAGACTGTCCGATGAACTGATCGCTAGCACATGCGAAGGAAAACAGCATAAAGCTTTTTAGTGTTAGTATTGTTTTATTATCATGCATGTACTTGATCGTGTTCTTGATTTAAAGTTTTAAACAGCTTTTGTGTTTTGTGGTTTGTTCCGTGACAGGAGGGGGGAGCACCGCTTTGTTACTACTAGCCTCGTACATCGGAAATTAATGTGGTATAGTTGAACAAGACTACATATTTTAAATTTTTTTGGTCGGCCTTTATAAAAAGTTTATTTTCGCGTGGAATATATTTTCACAAATTTCATTCACACGTGAAAAACGCGAAAATAAATTCCACGCGAAAATAAAGTATTATACAGTATTTGATATCCAATATCTGATGATTAATAAATCAATGTGCTCTAGTGGTGTTATTGAACAAAGCAAACAATAACTTTTTAATTCATGCAGCATTATTGTACTGGCCACAGTGGTGTAGTGGATAAGCAATTAATTGGCTTTAAAGTTTTTTTGGGGGGGGGGATTATGCTGAACAGCAGGTGATGTTTGAACTTTTTACTGTACTGACACTGCATTGGATAGTATTCCCATTCTGTTTTACTAAGCATAAACCCATTCTCTTTTTAATTTTGCAGGAATGTGTGAAAGAAAAACAGGAAGGAGAAATATGAAGACACCCATTCCATGTTGATATGTATATATTAACATTCTGTGACTGGATCATTGTATACTAGCAGGCATCGAAATGAGCATGGTCCTTGGTAACCCATGTACAGCTTAACGATACCAAACATTACGGAGTTGTTAACCTTTAGGGTACGACACATTTATGAATTTTACAATTTCCTTTATAAGATCATTCCTTCACAAACACATACGTTGTTATTCATTCATGTCACTGTTCTCATTGTACTGATACTTGTGTTTAAGTATTATTTAAACAGCACACAATTGATCAAAATTCAGGTGGTGATATTTTTTGTTCAAAATTATTTGTATCGAAGTAGTGCTCGAGTTACTTGACATGCTGTAACCTCCTGGTAACCAGAATGATCATTCTTGACATATTCCGATGCCTGCTTAGTACGAGCTTTGAAGAACTACAGTCTCCTGTACTTGATTGGGTGTTTACATTAATTAAAACTTGTCTTTTGGAATATTTGTCAGACAGAATAATGTGCAAGTGACAAACTAATTCAGTTAAGTGAACAGGTTACAGTGAGAAGAAAAAAATGATGGTAACTATTTGAAGTAATCATATTGGCACGGATTTATGAAGCCTGTTTTTCTTACACGCATGTGTTTAAGCATTGAAAATACCTGTAGTTACAGGTGTTAAATAAAACAAACGGGCTTTGTAAATATTGTGAATATACGGTGCTGTTATTCAGTGTAGTTTATATGCTTTTGTGTCTACTATTGTACTACATCATTCATAAATATTTATCTTTGAGATGAGTTAACATTTTTATGTTGGAGTAAAGTTTCTCATGAAAATGTTAGCTTGTTATTCTATTAATCGGTAACATACTTTCATCAACCTATTGGACAACACTGGTGTCTAAAGCCGAGACTACATCAGATGACACAGCTCAACTGGACGGTAACGTAGTGAGCTACGACACATTCACAGTATATGACGGCCATCGTCTGCATCATGTTTGGTCATGTCAAATACTGTCCGGCTGACTAAAAATTATTCACAGACAACTGCTTTTTCAAAACAACTTCACGGTAGAGTTGTGTCGATTGGAATAATGCGATCTAGACTTAAAATATTTCCACATCTTTTCTGTGACAGCAATTTGTTTTTACAGAGAATGATCACCGATTGTGGGACAACCAATATTATCAGTTTGAGTGAAAGGTTTCATATGAGTAGTAATTAACGTGGACTTTAGAATATGACAGTCTATAATACTTATTCAAGGATCATGTGAAATCAAGGACTACTTTTTTTTCCTTTCTTTTTTTGTTTTTAATGTAGCGGCATGGTTGGCTACATTATTGTTCATATTAGGTACAAATGTAAACTTGTTTTTATTGTCAAATAAACTTCTGTTTTTATTGTCAAATAAACTTCTGTTTTTTTATCTCCTTTCTTTGTTGTAATTATTTTGTTGGTAATTGTTTTGTAACAAATGACATGTCACTGCATATAATAATTCAGGGCGGGACGTAGCCTGATGCGTGGTCGGTCTAGGATCGATCCCCATCGGTGGGCTTATTGGGATATTTCTTGTTCCAGCTAGTGCATCAAGACTGGCATATCAAAGGTCGTGGTATGTGCTATCCTATCTATGGGATGGTGCATATAAAAGATCCCTTGTTTCTAATGGAAAACTTAAGCGGGTGTCCACTAAGACCATATGTCAGAATTACCAAATGTTTGACATCCAATAGCCGATGATTAATAAATCAGTGTGCTCAAGTGGTGTCGTTAAACACAACACACTTTATAATAATCCATAATCACTTTTATATATATATATATACACGGTCACTATAACTATAAGAAAGAAGAATATATCTAGCACTCCCATTATTTAAGAATTGACTGCAGTTAATTTTTGTTTCTTGCAAATATGAACTCTGGGTAGAGGGTTATACCAAGTGTGCAAATAGTTTTTAACATTTTGGTGTTCATCGGGATATGAACAACACCTGTTGAACAATCAGATTGCCGTAAAGTGTATAGATGCAAAGCAAATTTCGTTATAAGGATAGTATTGGTATTAATCAGAATTTCACAAATCACGTGTATACTCAATCTATAAATAAAAGTACAGTGTACCATAAGCATTTGGCCCCATGTCCTGGGGCGTAGCCATAGAGAAAAAACGCCGAGGAAAACCCAGACCTGTAAAATAAATATCGGTGTCATGGAAAAAATAAAATAAATCTGGAGAAATTCCAGACGAGGCAAGCTCCTCGTCTGCCTCGTGCTGGCTTCGCCATTGATATCAGTATTCAAATCTCCACCTTGCGAAGTTGAATTATTTTTTTATATTGGATACTGTATCAGTGACTGAATCAATCTATATCATACAGCGTGACTCTGGATAAAATAAATGAACGACAAAACCGTTATTCGTGATCAAGACCGTATCTCTGCACAATACAGAGTCAACTGTGGATTTGGCAAAATGGTGGTGAATTCCAGGAAATAATGGATAACAAATGCCTGTCTGAGTTTGAAATAGCAGCCTTCAAAAATAGTATATTAAGAGACCATGCCTCGTCTCTCCTAGAAGTACCTGAGTAGGCCTACCCACATACATGTAAATGAGGGGACTTGAGATAAAGGAGTCTAGTAAGAGCGACCGAATAGATTTTTGGGATCCATTTATTCTGGAACATTCGAAAAGTTTTTTTTACAAAAAAGTGCACAAAATGTTAAATTGAGAAAAACAATATGTTTTATTTTTCAAACAATTGCAATGATAGGCCTACCAATCCCTAGGTTGGTAGGCTTGTTGGGCTATTCCTCCAGCGGGCTTACCGGTAGCCAGAGTTGGCCTACTCTATAGCTATAGCTTCCCAGGCGCATGTGTGGAGCGTGATTTAAAGGGGTCGACCACACACACACACACTCGAGCAATTTTATATATTTCTTTTCTCAATATATTTTTTGGGGGAGCATGACGTACTCGACCTCACCTAAATGGCGCTCGTCACAATCTAATCCCCCCTCCCCTTCCACATACATCCCTTCTCTTGTTTCGTCTCTTATCTGTGTAATCCTTAATAATATGCCTGACACCACATAAATAAAAATGTGTTGTTAAATGAAATATTTCTTCCTTCCTTCTTTTATACCACTGATGTGTTGAGTGCGTCGTTAAATAAAACATTTCTTTCCTTTATAGGCCTACCATGGATATATATGAACCATATTATATTATAACCACACACACACACACACACACACACACACACACACACACACACACACACACACACACACAAGCAATCAACAAGCAAAGACCAAACAAAACTTGATAAATTTGTGACCGGTGTTTGTGTGTTTGTTTTATTGTTGAAAATAATATATGTCTTTTATCATCCTCAAACAAAATATTGTCTGTTCATCAATAGGCGACATGACCAATTGAGTTGAATTTGCCATCCATGGAGTTATTAAACTAAAGCGCATCATAATTAACTCAGTAAATCAAGGGGCGTCTATATATAGTGTCCTAAAAAGTCAATATACGTGAATATTATCAAAGAGTATCTTTTTTCACACTAATTTTTACAGGAGAGCATACCCTCAAACCCTTTAGAAACTTTGCTTTGCGCCCTCGATCTGTCAGCCCCCTCCCAATGTCTACATGCTTTGCCTTGCCTGTTACTGTATGCTGCACTGACTACTAATGCTATCACTACTTCTAGCACTAACAATAATACCATCTCCACTACTTATACTACTAATACCATTCTGGTGTCTTACAACAACTCTGTAACCTTATTTTAATTTGTATTCATGTTTACTTTTGTTGGCCAATTCTGTTATGAAATTTTCAACCATAGACAAAATGAACTTACCAGACCCTCTACCACAGCACCAACTTGAACTAACACATTATATAGGCCCAACACACTATCTAAACATACGTGTACACATCCTATACATATTATACATGTACCGGGTATATAATATTGATTACCATCATTACTGATGTAACCATTTTGTTATGTTGTCCAATGTATGCTATGCCATTTTATATAATCCATATATGAAATAAATGATATGAATTGAATTGTATTACTGAAAGCAAAGGGTTCGATGTGTAATTTATATCTTTCTTGATTTCTTTTTTCACCCAATTACTCACACAAGTTCAATCGTCTGTCTCTATCTGTCTGCCGCTGTCCCCCCCCCCCCCCCCCATATTTCTCTCTATCTGTGTCTGTCTGGCTCTCGCTGTCTGTCTCTCTCACTACTGTGATTTAAATAAAAAGTCACGATGTTTCCGAGAAACTCGTTTAATTTAAATACACGTTGGTGAACTAGTTCGACAGTGTAGGACTTTCCTTTGGCACTGTCGTGTATAGAGAACATTATAAATACTTATAAATAGAGTTAGGGATAGGGTTATGGTTAGTGACAGTGCCAAAGGAAGGTCCTTCCCCTATTAAGGCGGTACTCCCATCACAAAGGAGGGATTCAAACGCCGTGTCAATAAAAATGGCGATGTCCATTAACCACGATTTGTTTCTCAAGATGACGAAATGTTTATAACGATTAGGCTAATCAAAACCACAGCCTAGTAAGTACGTCTACATGAGTCTATATTGCTGCTATATCACCACAAATTGTGGACAGGTCTATAACAAATAGCACAAAATGTAGATTATTTGGTGATTTTTCTTTCTTTGCGCACCCCACCTCGTTTTAGGCGAACCAAAGTAAATCTACTGCCTTGGTAACTTTCTGTTTACAGCTGGGTTGGATTACACCTTTTATTCTTATAGTGGGTTTGATTAGTTTCTTGCAAAAGATATATTAATAAACTAAAACTATTTTCCAATAATAAGATGAGTATCAACAACTATTTAAAAGTAGTTTACACTTAAATAAAATTAATGTAACCCACTTACCCAGGCACTGAGGCGGTGAAATTAAAAGTCTGCAGCTGAAAAATAAAGAATAAAATACGTGTGTATTTGACATTTAATCGTGTTTTACAGTGATGTATTGTTTAGCCTGATATTATGCGAAGCTGCTAATTATCATGATTACAGGTTTCTATTTTCTCCCAAACTCAACTTCGTAATCTAACAAGGTGTTTTATCTTCAGATTTGATTGGCTTAGACTCTTAAGTTATGCCAAAAGGTTTGGCTTTTATGATGTTGAGTTTACAGATGTCATGGTGTGAAAAAATTTAAAATTTAAAACTGCAGTATGGGTAGAAATAAAGGTGGATGTCGTATAATAATTAATATTGCTGGGTCCAGAAAAATAAATATATTAAAATTGATGGCAAAATGTAAAAGGCAGAAACAAAAGATGAAAGGGTGTGAGGTGCAGTATTCCCCTAAAATGGACCAGCAAAGACAGTGGTGAACTTACTGAAATGTTAAGTATTGTAAGATTCAGTAGCATTTCTCCATGTTAGTATTGTTACTACAATGTACATAACCGGCATCATGGTTAGGCCATTGGTCTACAAGCTGGTACATACTGGGTTTGGATCCCAGTCGACGCATGGAATTTTAATCCAGATACTGACCCCAAACCATAAGTGAGTGCTCCGCAAGTCTCAATGGGTAAGTGTAAACCACTTGCACCGACCAGCGATCCATAACTGGTTCAACAAAGGCCATGGTTTGTGCTATCCTGTCTGTGGGAAACACAAATAAAAGATCCCTTTCTGCCTGTCGTAAAAGAGTAGCCTATGTGGTGACAGCGGGTTTTTTCTAAAAAACATTGTCAGAATGACGCATATATGTTTGATGTCCAATAGCCGATGATAAGATAAAAAATCATGGTGCTCTAGTGGCATCATTAAATAAAAACAAACATTAACTGTAAACAATGTACGTTGTAAAGGTTAAAGTTAAAGCAGCGTAAATTGTATTGCTACAGGTTGGTGTTTAAAGTGCTTTAAACAAATTCTTAAATACTAATGCATGCACTTAATGTGTTGCCTGGTGAGTAACAATCAGAATATACAGGGTGCAAAGGAGTGTTTTATATTTACTCGCAAACTGGCTAGGAAATGGAAAAAACCCCACTAGCCAGCTCGTGATTATTACTCGCCAACTGGCTAGGAAATGGAAAAACCCACTAGCCAGCTCGTGATTATTACTCGCCAACTGGCTAGGAAATTAAAAACCCACTAGTCAGCTCGTGATTATTACTCGCCAACTGGCTAGGAAATGAAAAAACCCACTAGCCAGCTCGTGATTATTACTCGCCAACTGGCTAGGAAATGGAAAAACCCACTAGCCAGCTCATGATTATTACTCGCCAACTGGCTAGGAAATTAAAAACCCACTAGTCGGCTCGTGATTATTACTCGCCAACTGGCTAGGAAATTAAAAACCCACTAGTCAGCTCGTGATTATTACTCGCCAACTGGCTAGGAAATGAAAAAACCCACTAGCCAGCTCGTGATTATTACTCGCCAACTGGCTAGGAAATGGAAAAACCCACTAGCCAGCTCGTGATTATTACTCGCCAACTGGCTAGGAAATTAAAAACCCACTAGCCAGCTCGTGATTATTACTCGCCAACTGGCTAGGCTGTTTTAACTTTAACCTTTAGTTCTGTGACAGTATTTTCGTCTGACTCTCAATGGCATTAAATTGTTTTGCAATTGTAGGCTTGAACTGGTGGCTTCATTGTTAAATTCAGAATATAGTCACTGCACCTTATGTGACCGCGACTTTCACTGTGTGTAACTAATGTTTTCACATTTGTTAGATCCAGCAACAAAATGAGAAGTAACCTGCTTAACTGACACCCGCTTTATGACAGTATTCACAACACATTTGATTTGCATTTTTATCGTATCTTAGAAATTCGAAATCTAATAACCATTATTCCCAAAATGAACACTCTGTTTGAACTGTTTTGGGGGGTTGTTTTCACATCTGTTTGACCACCAGGATCATCGTCTGAAACGCATTTACTTAATTACAGGCATAACAGAATCAATATGGAAGTATGCAGCTATGGTCTAAGGTTTCTTTTTTCCAGTCGACATAACTGCTAAAAAATCCATCTCCAAAGCGTCAATTTTTATTAACGGTACTTTTTTCTACTTTAATTTTCAGGTACTGTAAGCCATTTTTTTAAATTGCCGTTACGAGATTTTAACAAGTGTACGGACAGCTACATTTATTGAAACTACAACATATTTTATTTATTTATTTTTGTTGACTGTATGCTATTGTTACCAACAATAAAGTAAAAAAAATAAAAATTCTGAGAGCACTTTTTATTTATTTAACATATTACTGTCATGTAATATTTAGCTTAATGTTAGGAGCAAACAAACTGGCTACAAAGAGATTGGTCTAAGGCTCTGTGTATGTCTTGAGGCTTTCTGGTTGTGGTTCGTTAAGTTGACCGAAGAGCTCCGAGTGTGATATTGGAATACTTCGACCGACTTCGACTATCCGGAACGTTAAAATTTAAATTTACAGTTTCGATTGTCAATACATATGTGTCTGACTGATACAGTAAACTAAAATGTGTCACAATGACAGCTTGATGCTGACAAAATAATATACTCTCTAAAAGGCGAGTGTTTTGCAAATTTAAATTGCCGTAACAGAATTTCACTCCCATATGCGAGTGTTTCACTCGCAGTATTGCGCCCTGGTATGGTATTTATCATCATACATCTGTTAACGTTTTTGCTCTAAAGAAAGGCAAATTTGGCAAAAGAGTTTGAGTCGTCACATGACTGATTCTATACAGGTTATTTCATTCGTTTTACCCTGACCATATAGAGCATCTTTATTAAATTATATTTTGTCTCTTTCTTTTTCCCCAGACAAAATGTTGGAGAAACTGCTCACTGTGAAACTGTCTCGGACTTTCAAAATTCCTGTCTGGTCGGTTGTTCTAGCAACAGGAGGACTGGCATGGATATGGTATTCACTTAGAAAAAACAATGCAGTAAGTAGGATTACATGTGTATATACATTAAAGCTGGGCAGTATACCATGCATACTGGTCGGTATCAGTATCATGTCAATACCGATTTACTGTACCATGCAAATTTTAAAATACTGAAATTTCGGTATTAAAAAATGTTATCCGCCATTTCGTAAAGCACTAACAATATATTTGACGAACACAAAATAGCTGAAAAGAAGAGAGAGATGAGGGCCTTGTGTCTGAAATTTAATGTTATTTAGATGAAATTAGCGGGTGAGACTTCACTCGGGCACACATTTAAAGTCAAGTATATTGAAAATACCGCTTGATATCGTTATCGATATTGTATCAGTACCGAATACCGTACAGATACCGAGGTAAATCACCCCCAAAATACTGATACCTATACCGAACCTAAAATGTCAATATCACCCAGCTCTAATATACACGTGTATATACATGTATATCAATTGTCATTATTTTGACCTGTGTTATCTTCTTGGAACGTGGTAACTTCGGACTGGTAACTTCGGACCCGAGTAATCTCGGCCCCAGGTAATTTCGGACCAGTAATCTCGGCCTCTGTATTAATGAAAGCAACTTATATCTGGGTTATACGCAAATGAAAGTTTGTTGTGAAACAACCTGATATTATTAGTTCAAGACGAGTTTTTTTATTTAATTAAACATTATTATATATTCATTGTACATTTTGTTGTCTGTATTTTGTTTATTAACTTTTAAACATTTATTCTGCTCATACCCCGTCCCCTTCTTAATATGGTTTGATTTGGTAGGTGTTCCTGATTTTAATCAGATGTTATGCCCACATTAAGCATGTTTGAATCCTCGGCATATAAATTATAAGCATTTTAATACCTATCAAACAATCCCAATTTAGCCATTGGTGAAAATGCATTGAGAGGCCATTTAGTGTATGTGAACTGTAATCTAAAAGCCTTGTTTGAATATGTCGGCAATACCTGGATCACGAGCGCTGTTTGGCCACCATCATCTTGGAGCGTCTACGGACTCAGTATCCGTACAAATAATGATGTTGAAGGGTGGCACAACAGACTAAATAAACGTGGTCACCCACATATGCCATTTTATATGCTGATTACCCTGCTTGGTACCCTTCAAGTTTGATCGCTGAGCGAGTCAAAACTGAAACGTCACCAAGAAAAAAAATACCGGGATCTTCAAAGAAAAATCTTTAAGTACTGGGGAGAATATGTGGAAGGCTCACATAGTGCGCTGCAGCTTCTACGTTTATGTTCCAAATTAAATGGACCCGTCCAGTAGAATGAGACATGTGGTCTACAATTCTCTGACAACTGTGAACTTTCAGTTTACTTTTAGAAACTGTATGCCTAGATTACTGATTAATAAAAATAGTGCTTAATCGTTTATATAATATTTGATGTTATCACAAATTGTTTTAGTTTATTGATGTAAGCATATAAATTTAAAAAAACACAACATTTATTTATTCAGGATTTTACTTTTACGTTTGGAATATATATATATATATATATATATATATATATATATATATATATATATATATATATATATATATATATATATATATATATATATACATACATACATGCATACATGCATGCATACATGCATACATGCATACATGCATACATGCATACATACATACACACACACACACACACACACACACACACACACATATATATAATACATATACGTATATATATATATATATATATATATATATAGTTAGTATATATTTTGTATTCACGACGCGTAAAGAATGATGATAATTGTCCATCAGATATATCTAGAGTATGTACTATTTTAATGTTTAATATTAAAATGTTTAGAAAATAAAGATATATATGAAATTGAAACTTCTTGTTTGATTTACTAGAAATAAAATATATGTGCAACTGGGTATATGTCCCATACTTTTGGAGAAATATGTGTATTGAAATGAACGTTTGAACTGCATATGCCATAAAATGAAAAAACATATTTCATTTCAACTATTTTCGTGCTTATATTCAATTAAGGTTCAAGCACACTTGTTATGGCACACACCTCAGTGGTTAATTGTTAGTAGGTATATGTTATTGAGAGTATTAATGAGAAAAAGGAGGGTGTAGTGGCCTTACATGTACCCGTTATGCCCTTAAGAACTCACTCTGGACTGGAGTCGGTACCAGGATGCGAACCCTGTACCTGTCATCCTTGTAAGACCGACGTTTGCTTAGGCACTGTGCCGTCGAGACCAGTAGAAAAATGTCAACGGAATTCCTCTTAACTAAGCCAATGGGGTCCGAGATTACCTGGGGCCGAGATTACTCGGGTCCGAAGTTACCAGGCCGAAGTTACCAAAGTCCGAAGTTACCCCTATAAAAAATTACTGTTTATCTTTTCCCACTGTTTTCTTGAGCTTTTTGGTTTAGCCCCTTCAACATGCAGATAACGATGTTTGATTGACAGTCCTATTTATTTTTTGCTGTATTGCTGCTACAAACATTACTTAACACTTTTATGTCTTAATTCCTCGTGCAGGAAGAAAAAGACACCGATGAACACAAAAGAGCCAGGATAGCTGCTGTCGGTGATAAAACAAATCACGTAGAGACAGCTACAAAAAAGAAGGCAAAGACCAAAAGAAAACTGAAGATCTTTTATGGAACACAGACCGGTAACTCTAAGGTGAAAAAAGAATTTATATACTAGCCCTCCTCTCTGTTTACTTGATATTTTTAAACGTTTAAACCTTTTTATTAAGGGTATGATAAAACGATAACAATGCAGACTTATCTAGAATAATATTATAATTAAATTTTCATTAAACAAGATTATTATTTGCACCTTTGGAATATTGCAGATGAGATTCTGCATGCATTGCATAATTTTTTTTTACTAATTGATTCTTATTGTCTGTTATTTTGCATTTCCAAAATTATTTTACATATTTATAAACTTTTTAAGTGAAAATATATTGAGCATACATTTTAAACTGTACATACTCAACAATGTTTTTCTTAAAAATTAATTCAGTAATCTACAGGTTAGATAATTATTTATATATCAGATATTTTGTGAGGTGTCTAAGAGTCTAATAAATATATTTTTATCATATAATTTTTGTGTAGCATTTTGCAGAGGTCCTATCCGAAGAAGTGGAATCCCTGGGTTTTGAATCTTCCTGTGTTGATCTCAGCACCTATGATCCGGAAGACAGTCTGGCAGAAGAAGTAAGTAACTTTTGTTCCAAGTATAAACCTCACCATGGAAACTGATTTTTTATTTGAACCAAATGCTTTTGCGTATCTCTGTACAAATGTGGTGAAATCGAGCAAAATGTGTGTATGTGTGTGTGTGTATATAGCCCATTTTTTTGTTTACAGAAATTAGCAGTTGTCTACAGACTCTTCAGTTCCTTTGAATCAGACTTGGGACATTGGTTTAGGATTGGTGTAAAAGGCTTGAATTGAAATTATATTATTGAGCATGATCTGTGGATAGTTATATTTAATATTTGTTTCAGACGGTAAGGGTGGTGGAAATGTACAAAAACATACATATCTTAGGGTTTATGCTGAAGCCCATAAAATATGAACAATTTGGCGAATTTGCTAAGAAAATATGTTGCCAAATTAAAGTTTCATTTAGCCAAACAGCAGAAATGGCTGTACCTTTAACAATTTTTGTCTAACAGACAATTTTTAAATGAGCTTTTTGGTGAATTTGTAATGAAATATATTCCCCAAATTTAACTTTAATTTGGCCAGCGATAGATTAAACACTGATATGTTATCCTCAGCTTGAACTCTATATCAATAAAACATTTATGCCAATTGCTGTCTTCTGTTACATGAATTATGATTAGCTAAACATGAAAATTTATGCAGTATTTGGTTTGCAGTATCACTGTTTGTAAATATAAAAAGGAACTGTAATGTTACATTTTAATATAGGGTGCCAACAACTATGTGTGTGTGTTCATCATATCAACGTATGCAGAGGGAATGCCACCAGAAGGAGCTGCTTGGTTCTATAAATGGCTGCAGGAGACTGCGACTGATTTCCGTGTTCAGAAATCATTATTGAACGGAACATATTTCTCTGTTTTTGGGTTGGGGAACTCTCTTTATCCAGATTCGTTTAACACAGTAAGTTGAAACTCTTATGTAACACATTGCTTGACACCCAATGGCAAATGCATTTTTCATGCTACGGTGTTGTTAAATCATTCATTCATTCATTCATTCATTCATTTGAAATAGCATTTTTACATCATAATTAATCTTGTTTATTCAGGCTGATAATGGCTACCAATCTTATAAATAAAATGTTTTCAGGTTTAATTACTGTTTCAAAATCATCAGTTACTACTTTCTGTGATTATCTAGCTCCAAAACTTGGAGTGGGCCATTCCGTGGTATTTGGTCCATGGGTGTGGAAATTTCAAAATGATCTATTAAACTAAGTTTTTATTATAGCTTAAAGTTAACACCCTTAAGCACATACAAATATACTTTTATTGCCAATTTACTTATGTTTTATGGGTTTTTATGACGGTTTTATTTGAAAAAAGAATTTTTGTAAGCCAGGACGCGACATTTGTTTTTTCGTAATATTTCATTACTGTTATGTCAAATTTAAAAATTAGCTATCAGGACATCACATCTAAAATATACTACATATGAAAATACTACTTTGCCTTCTTTCATATCATAATTAGTATATTAAATTATTTTTCAAAATATATAATGTCACGTCCTGGCTGATTTGACATATAAAAGTTAGTTTTATTTAAAAACTATTTTTCAGAAATAAAAATCCTTTTTAATCCTCCTCCTTCTCAATGTTCCAAGTATAAATAAAAGGTATAATGATGACTGGTTGTATTAAATGATTAAAATAACCACCTCAAACTTTGAGCCAGGACGTGACATTAAGCCAGGACGTGACATTCAAGATGGCAGGTTAAATTGAGTAAAGATTAAAAATGTATTAAATTTCTCTATATAAAGAAATCGGCAAAACTGACTAGATAATGCACATGTACCTAAAAGAAATTACTTTTATTTTCAATATTTTACCCTTCACCATTAAGAATCAGAAACAGAAAAAGTGGAAGTTTGGGAGAGCATGTTCGAATATTTAACGTGGATTTATGTAGATTTAAAAAAAATACTATTATCAATTCTATGCTTCTATGTTTTGACCAAACAGTGAATTATTGATAATCTACCAATTTAAGGAATATTGTATTTATACCAAGAGTTCCATTTTGTGAACCCAAACTGGTGTACACATACAATAAATATTGTGTCAAAGAATTGTTAAAATAGAATGTTCTGCTAAAATCTTAAGTTTATTCTTTGGCAGATGCGGGTATCCAAACATGAATTAGAATATATAAACCAACATTCCTCTAGTGAAGGATGTAATTGGTAAAGATACATGTTGATCATAAAACTTCGGTTGGAGGAATTCAAATCAGTTGTGTTGATGAAATTTTTGCTATTGTCAACCATCAACAGTTTATATTAATATACATTGTTCACAGTTTGGCCTATCAGATAATGATAAACAGAAAGAAGAAACTGTCCAAAGACTAATTTCTATACTGACTGGGGTTCATATTTTGAATTCCAATTAAATCAGATGATCATAAAAATACCAGCAAAAGGCAAAATATAATATATTTTAATTCTAAAACATATGGTAAATTGCAAACAAGAATTCTTCAGAATTAAATGTCTTGCCTATACCCCAAAGTTATTCAGTGTCATTGATAGTACATCTGTAGATATCCATCTCAATGCATATTAAAAATGTTTCTAAAATATTTTTTAAAAATCGAACCTCAAAACATTTAATTAATATTTTAAAATAATAAAATTGAAAAACAAATTTTGACGTGCATTAAGGAGAACATTCATAGATAAAACTATAAATGAAGCTTTACTGATGCAGGACATGTAATTTATGAGAAATGAAGCTACATTTGTACAATCAATGTTGAGCTAAAAGCAAAAATTGATGCCGCAGCCAACGAAAAAGTAACACCTAGATACTTTGTCTTTTTAGTTTGTACATGTATTGTACAGGTAGGACAAAAATCACCAGACTTAGCAACATCAGGATAAGCAATCTTGTTGACAAATGATATGGTTATGGGTTATAAAAGTATATTATATGAATATTGTATGAGAATTGTTTTTTGCACAACGACAGTTCAATTAATTAAGATTTTATGCACTTATTTTAATGATAAAAATACTTAAAACCAGTAAATATCATTGGTTTCAAAAACTAACAGTGTTTCATTAGTAGTATTTGATATACATAGCATTTATTAGTATAAGTGAACTGGACAAAAAGTCACGTCCTGGCTCGTCATGTCCCGGCTTGTACTGAAATTTTTAAAAATAAATGTTACATCATAAAGAATATTTTTTTAGTAGATTGCTATATGGCATTTAGGAATAGACTGGATATTGTGTTAAACAGTGTATTTCAATAAGCAAACATTCTACCAGGAGAGCAGAGTTTTGGAATTGACTGCAGTGTTAAAAAAGTCATGTCCATTTTCGTCACGTCCTGGCACATTTTACTTTTCACTTTATAAGTCAATTTTTTTGACAAAAAACTAAATTAGGCCTGACATGCTAATACTACTATATGTAATGAACCTATAAATGATAAAACTGAATTTCTAGTTAAGGAGATCATAAGAGTCGGAATGTCACGTCCTGGCTTAAATCATTACCACGAAATGGCCCGAGTACATATGATATTTAGTTTTGTATTTAACACTATTTATTTCAGGTGGCCAAACAAGTTGATCAGTGGTTTACTGAACTGTCCGCCACCCGAATTAAGGAAGTCGGATGTGGTGATGAAAATGGCAAGAATGGTGGTGAGACGAAGAAATTAAACTGTCACATTTGTTTACTTCATTTCTTTCAGCTCTCATGTTTCTAATATTCACTTTAGTTTGATAAAATTCTTCAATTATTCATTCACTCAAAGTTTCTCTCATGTTTTTAAATTACACTTCAACACATGACTAAGTTTAAGGGCTCATTCCTACTGGACACAGCGCTGTGTGGATGCACAAATTAAAATACACTATTTCCAGTCAGAGCATAAGAGCCGGACCACACGCATCCAATGTAAATGACCCATTGGGCTATTTCTTGTTCCAGCCAGTGCTCCACAGCTGGTGTAACAGAGGCTGTGGTATGTACTCTCCTGTGTTTGAGATGGCAGGGCTTGACAGTAAGGATTGTCCGCCTGTCCGGGAATTTACTGGGTACATGTGAATACCCCATTTCACCTGTCCGACTGGACAGGTGCTTAAAAATCCGATCATATTGCTAATTTTTTGCATTTATTCAGCGTGAACACGATCTTGTTGATTCTGTCCCAATGTCGGAAGTTGATATTTCGGTAACTTCCAATATGCATGCGTTAAAATGCCATAACGCAACAGATCAATCGCGATACTTCTTATGGCAAGCCATGGCTTTATGTAGTGCGCTGTCATTGGTCAGTTGATGTTGTCTGCAGTACGTCGTCTGCTGGACTGGAAAAGGGCCAGGGGCGGCGTATATTTACGTACATATTTTCTCACAAAACAACCCTTCTTAATCAATAAAAAAACATGCAAAAAAACCCATCAATTATCTGCCAAATAATATAATTTTTTATGACTTTCTAACGAAGCACAAACTTGTGTTTTGCATGATAATTAATATAACCACATCATGAAAACATGTTTAGAAATCTATGGTGTGAACTTGTTATGATCTTTGGAATAATATGGAGCTGAAGTTATTGTTGGTACAATATTAATGTTCTGTCTGATGAATTGTATGTAGAGTTATTTCTCTTATTTGACAACCTATATTTTTCTGCTTTTAGGCTTATTTTTAGTATAAAGGCATACAATCGTGTTTATTTACATATTTCATGGTCAGTATTTTGCATGTAGGCCTGTAATTTATATTTGGTCAGTTGCGGCAATCAATGTATGCCATTGTGTGTGTTTAAACTGCTTCAGTGGTACATGCAATTTAATATGCATTAACACATCAGATATAATATATTTGCGCCATCACAACCTACACCGACAACTTTTGACCTCCATTCATCAATGCCGAGATCTCGGAATGCTTGATCGATAGCATGATACACACCATCAGTATGTGCATGTTCTACCGGCTGGCAGCACAGATACTGATTTTGGGCTTGTCCATTGATGACATAGCAAACATAGATGAGATCAACTTCACTGACACTTGTGTCAGTTGCTCCATCAAACATGAGCCCCATCACTGAACAGTGTGATATCTGTTTAATGGTTGTAGCCGTGACATCTTCGTAGAGGTACTTGATGAATCGCCGACAAGCATTTCACTTTGATACTGGTCACCCATCTTAGCACCATTGTTTTCATGGAGTGACAATAACTTTGGGTAGACAGTGAAGGGGAGTTCCTCCTTAACAACGAAGTAAGCTGTATTAAATAGCTTTTCCATTGTGGCAATGTTCTTATACAAGGAAGTGGTATATCTGATGGGACAGGTAGTTTTATTTTTTGCATGTCCTACAGGACAGGTGCCTTAAAAAGTTAATGTAGAACCGTGGATGGTACATATAAAAGATCCTTTGCTGCTAATCGACAGTGGGTTTCCTCTCTCAATATCTGTGTGGTCCGTAACCATATGTCTGACACCATATAACTAAGTAAAATGTTTGGAGTGTGTCGTCAAATTCCCTTTCAGTGTAAATAAGCCCTATGAAATGTGTTTGCTGTAGCTTGACCAACTCCATGTTTTATGCCCATAATATCTTTATTTTCCATTATTTCACAAAACAATTTGTATCATAACGTAACTTACTACTTAAATAATAGATTGGCATGCAGCAAACTTATTTGTTTTTAAAGATGCCCATCAGTTCACAACGGTTTAAGCATTTATGAAACAAATTTTGTAATAGACCCCTTGACACCTATTTTCAAAGGTTTGGATGGTGATTTCACGTTATGGAAAAAGGGCCTAATGAAGAAACTCAAGAGAGTCTTGAGAGGTAAAGATATCCACAGCTGTGAGGGAGGTGCCTGCTCTGGAAAGTGCGGATGTACAAAGAAAGAAGGCGATGGGCCAGACAAACACTGCAGCAGTGACGAGGATGGTCACAGTCACAGTCACAGTCACAGTGATGTATGCAAAAGTTATTCTGTGTATGTCGGGCATAGGATTTATACCCTCAGCACATTTCTTTTCTTTTCTTTTCTTTTCTTTTCTTCCTTTTCTTTCTTTCTTTCTTTCTTTCTTTCATCTTAACCTGACCTCTAATGGGATTTTCCCATATTCTGATAGACTGGTACGAACATCCCAACAGCCATTAAATGGCTAATATTTTCATAAGCCCTGTTACTTCCGTCTTTCTCCTTTTTCATTTTCCCATATAATGTAAATAAAGTTGACAGTAGACAAATGTGTTTTTAAAGATGGTCTCAGGTCTTTTTGGTTTAATTAACAGAAATGAAAATTATCTTGAATTTTTCTTGAATTCAGGACTCGGCACTAAACAATATCTTTTTCTACTCTTGTTCTTTGCTTAGAGTAGCTTCCTACTTTTTAAAATCTTGCAACCTTTTTAGAGGGTCCCCGATTCAAATCCCCTCTATGGAGGTTAATGTTTACGTTACACTGTACAGTTTTGTGTTTTAGTATTAGCAGTGCAGTGGTAGAACTGACTGTTGAAACTACACTTACTGTAGTATTATTTGATTTATATTTAAACTTTGTGTTGTAGCATTGTGAGTCCAGTGATGAAGAAATGACTTCCAAGAAACCAAGCAGTGATGTTGTTGATCTGGAAGACCTTGGGAAAATCATGAAGTTAGCAAAAATGGTAGGCCCTAATTCATCTTCTTTAAAGCAGGGAGATATTGTAATAGTTGTTTTTAAAACTGTTAAAAGCATCTCTTACACATTCTTTGGAGAGAAGACCGAGTGAGATTATTTTGGTATCACATAGTAGGATCTCGATTTAAAAACCTACTGGCCACAGCCAATGAAACAAGCATGATTAAAGTGATTGTCTGTGACGTATAAGTTAAATTAAAAACACACTTTGATTTGTTAAATATGTTTAGAATAAGTAAGATACATGGTGTCTAATGAATGCTCGTATTGTATTCTTTATTTTATCTTAAAGCTTATGCATGCATCATATTTTCACATCATTAAATGTTTTTTTCATAAGTGGAGCCATCACATACAATTTGATTTGAGGTGTTTTTTCTTTAATAACTAAAATGAGAAAACAATAGAATGAACCACTTTTTCAGTGATTTATTTTTGGACAGTTTTTTGTTTGTTTTAAAATAATTAAATAGCCATAAGTTTTACTATAGTCCATCCCACGGGATATGCCTTTTCCCATGCTATGGAATTTGCTACACGTTATTTAATTCTGAGCACAGAAATAGTATTTTTATTCTTATTTCCAAAACTCTTTTACTTTTCTTCTAACGTCAAACCAAACTGAAATTATTTACAAAATTCATTTTTGTAGGATAGTTCATTACAAAAATGAACACTTTGTGCCCATGTTTGACCTGTTTGTTACATACTAAAGGTTTTTCTTTACTATTAGACTAAGGAGACTGAGGTAGAAGATGGTGAAGACAATTCCTCCAGTGAACCACGTGAGATGATAACGCCGTTGTTGAGGCAGTCGCTGGAGAAACAAGGATATCGGCTGATTGGTTCTCACTCGGGTGTCAAACTCTGCAGGTGGACAAAGGTATTGAGCTGGTAGAAGATATGGTAAAATCTGACAGTTTGAAATTGCAGTTTTAAGAAATGTGACATATTTTGTTCCAAAAGTATTCAAATGATTGATTTGTAAATCATTTGTTTTCGTGATTATGTCTAGTTACGGTTTAAGCACAAGACAGTAATATGCATAAATTAGATGGTAAAGATAGCAGCATGTGGTCAGGAAGCGCATATTCTTTTTAACCTTCTGACTACTGCAGGCGAGATATCTCGCCCGACGTCACATCAGTCGACATACTGTACACTGTATACAGTGCATTCCCCAATTCATATTTCCTGCCGTTTTGCACACGACGCTCACTGGAAACCGAAATATAATAAAACAAAAAAGATTTTTTTTTCAAAAATGGTGGCTTTTGTTTTGATTTTTTCAATTGAAAATACCTTGAAATTTTGAGTTTTTGGTTTTCGGCAAGTATTTTCTCTTGACAACAATGGCAGCACGTCGCAGTCATTTTCAGGGATCGATAGCTGATTGTGACAGCTAATTTGATAATAAATTTGATCGTTTTACCAACAACGAAAATGACCAAATATTGCAATATGAATCGTAGTTCGGGTTTAAAAAAAAATTCTGGTCAGAAAACCACTGTTATCGGGAATAATGGACATAAATACTGGACAGCTGGCCACAAATGCCCGTAAATAAACGCAACTTTTTAAATTTTTTGCCTAATTTTAATCACCATTAGCCGATCTAAAAATAATAAAAATTACAAAAAAGACACGAAAATAATACTTACCGATTCATATATGAACTTTATTTCATGTATTTATAAAACATTTAAGTGAATATATGTGAGTAAAAATTATAAACTTGTACCCACTCAACGTGGTTTTCGTTAATTAATCCAGTTGTCTAAAGGTTAAGTCAATACTTGCCAGAAAGTTATTAAATCGCCAGTGAAAAATTGCGACCTGTCCTTTATGACAGCATCCATGGACACACTAGATTTCGTTTGGTTGTTAATACTTCTATCCTCTGAAAAACATTTAAAAAAATATTCTTGAATTCATGGTGGACCCATTATATGTTTTTTGACAAATATGACTTTAAAATATTTTTAATAATTATTATTTTAGTCGATGCTTCGAGGTCGAGGTGGGTGTTACAAACACTCGTTCTATGGAATTGAGAGTCACCGATGCATGGAAACCACTCCGAGTTTAGCATGCGCAAACAAGTGTGTGTTTTGTTGGCGGTAAGATAAACACCAGTCATGTCATTAACTTTTTTATGTCAAATATTTAATTAATATTCTAGATATAAGAATAGACATGTATTACATAGTATTTAAAAGCCAAAATGTTGATGCAAATATCTTGTGATTTAAATCTGTATTTAAATGAATATATTTTTAATACTCACAGCTTTCAATTATGTTTAACAATTTTAGCAAGGAGGAGATAACTCAATACAATGTTATCATCACTGAAATGTTGATGACTTGTGACTGTTGAATGCAGTTTATTTCTGTCAATACAGATTTGATTGGAATGTGATGATGCAAGAACGAAACCTGTGAATTTGCTCCATGTAGATGGTGCACACAGAATGCATGATACTTGCTTATGTTTATCATAATTTATATTAATATTTTTGTGTCCTGTTTGTATACAAATTTGGCTGGAGAATATATCCTGGTTTATGTTTTTGGTATGTAATATGCTTTTAAATGAAATTTCCATTCTTATGTTATAAACATTTGCATACTTGTGTCTCAAAATATGTGGGGCATCCAGTACATTAATATGGTAGTTAAACAATAAATTTATTTATGAAGTGTAATCATATTTTTAATGCAGTTTGTAATTGTTTTATTTTTACCTTCAGACATCACACGAATCCAGTGGGTACTGAGTGGAAATGGAAGATGGATGATCCCGAGTTGATATTTAAAGGAGCACTCAGCAGCCACAAGAACATGATTAAACAGTTCAGAGGTGAGTGCTAGACTGATTAATATCTTAAAGTATACTACAGGTCACAGGTGAGTGCTAGACCGATTAATATCTTATAGTATACTACAGGTCACAGGCGAGTGCTAGACCGATTAATATCTTATAGTATACTACAGGTCACAGCCGAGTGCTAGACCGATTAATATCTTATAGTATACTACAGGTCAGGTGAATGCTAGACCGATTATCTTATAGTATACTACAGGTCACAGGTGAGTGCTAGACGTTTATCACGTTTATTGTACTGGTAAATATAACGGCCATTTAATGTTGAACATGTTGTAAGAGAAGTAGTTTTACAACTTCGGAGTGGACATTATCAAAATAATTAACTCATAAAAATACGATATTATAGGAACTGTTTTTGTCTCGCCTTTATGAAGTAAAAAGGGTGAGATATAAATGTTATTTTTTTACTGTGGTGGTGACATCTGCATCCATTTTTTAATTAAAGTTTTATGTTTAGATAATTTCTCACAAACTATAGGTTTTAGATCAATAAAACTTGGTTTATAGTTGCACCTATGAGTGTTCATCACAGCGCACCAAAAACGTTTTTGATAGGCGAGACGTTTAATTGTGCAGAAATTCTTGTTCTAAATAACTACTGACCAGTCTGCTGCTAACTTGGTGCATTAATAGAAGTATGAAATTTATTTAAGGATTTCATAGATTGAAGTTATCTATTCTGTACATGTATATGAACTGTCTGCGTTTGTGTGCCAGGCGTGGTGCCGGAGAGGTTCTATGTGAGCTGTCTGTGTTTGTTTTGCTAGGTGTGCCAGGCGTGGTGCCAGAGAGGTTCTATGTGAGCTGTCTGTGTTTGTTTTGCTAGGTGTGCCAGGCGTGGTGCCAGAGAGGTTCTATGTGAGCTGTCTGTGTTTGTTTTGCTAGGTGTGGTGTGTGCCAGGCATGGTGCCAGAGAGGTTATATATGAGCTGTATATGTTTGTTTTGCTAGGTGTGCCAGGTGTGGTGCTGGAGAAGTTATATATGAGCTGTCTGTGTTTGTTTTGCTATGTGTGCCAGGCATGGTGCCGGAGAGGTTATATATGAGCTGTATGTGTTTGTTTTGCTATGTGTGCCAGGCATGGTGCCGGAGAGGTTATATATGAGCTGTATGTGTTTGTTTTGCTATGTGTGCCAGGCGTGGTACCGGAGAGGTTATATATGAGCTGTATGTGTTTGTTTTGCTATGTGTGCCAGGCATGGTGCCGGAGAGGTTATATATGAGCTGTATGTGTTTGTTTTGCTATGTGTGCCAGGCGTGGTACCGGAGAGGTTATATATGAGCTGTATGTGTTTGTTTTGCTATGTGTGCCAGGCGTGGTACCGGAGAGGTTATATATGAGGTGTTTGTTTTGCTAGGTGTGCCAGGCGTGGTGCCGGAGAGGTTATATATGAACTGTCAAGGGTCGAATTTTACACTATTCCGCAAATAGTAAATTTCAAAACAGAATAGTAAAACCATCCTTCCAATATTCTGTCATGAAAATAAAGCACAGAATACCGAAAATCGCCTGCGACTATTCCGCTTACGCTTTTTTTTCAGCTACATTTTTCTGCAGAACAAATCCTCGCGCTACTAAGGCCTTTCTCCTGCACTTACGGGTACAAAATAAATGTCTTTTTAATCGAGACTAATGTTTGGAATGAGTTCGTTTGTAATTCCAGCTAGTACGCAGTAATGCATAGACTGGTATATAAACAATTGTTCGTTACGCAATGTACAGGGCGACGTAGCACAGTCAGGAAAACTAGTGGTACATTAATAATTGAAGGGATAGTACATTTTTAGACAGAATAGTGTTTTTTGAAATTCACTATTCCTTTGGGATAGTGGTAAAAAAATTAAATTTCAACCCCTGGCTGTATGTGTTTGTTTTGCTAGGTGTGCCAGGCGTGGTACCGGAGAGGTTATATATGAGCTGTGTGTGTTTGTTTTGCTAGGTGTGCCAGGCGTGGTACCGAAGAGGTTATATATGAGCTGTAAGTGTTTGCTTTGTTAGTTGTGCCAGGCGTGGTACCGGAGAGGTTATATATGAGCTGTCTGTGTTTGTTTTGCTAGGTGTGCAAGGCGTGGTACCGGAGAGGTTATATATGAGCTATATGTGTTTGTTTTGCTAGGTGTGCCAGGCATGGTGCCGGAGAGGTTGTATATGAGCTATATGTGTTTGTTTTGCTAGGTGTGCCAGGCGTGGTGCCAGAGAGGTTGTATATGAGCTGTATGTGTTTGTTTTGCTAGGTGTGCCAGGCGTGGTGCCAGAGAGGTTGTATATGAGCTATATGTGTTTGTTTTGCTAGGTGTGCCAGGCGTGGTGCCGGAGAGGTTTGCGGAAGGCCTTGAGCCGAGGCACTGTGCGTTGTCCTTAGTGGGAGAACCAATCATGTACCCCAAGATCAACTCGTTCGTCGACATGCTGCATGGCAAGGGAATCTCAACCTTCCTCGTTACCAACGCACAATTCCCAGACGCCATAAAGTAGGTCATTTTAGTACTCCTTTTATGTAAGTAAAATGTTAAATTGGAGCCAGTTTCTAAGCAATTTGAAAGAAACTTTGTTGTAAAATAGAGATTTTAATGCAGTCTGAATTTAATTGCATCATGGCATATTTTTATATTACATTTTATAATACATTTTATATTAACTATAGCAGCTCTTTCATTCTGTTTCAAGCAAAAGAAAGTAAGTTGAGTGTTTCTGCCAAAAAGAAATTTTTGGGCATGTTGCTATGGAATTGAATGCAACCACAGTCAAACAGGCGGTATGTGGAGCCTCCCTTAGAAAGAAAATGGGTTAAGAAAATCATACAGTAATGATAAGTAATTAATTTTGTCAAAAGGTTAATTTAAAAAACAATCTGCCAAAAACTTTTGGTATGGCACCATACCCATTTTACCCTCTGGCAGAAACCCTCATTTAAACTATGTCTATTTGATGTCTCATATTTGTGTGTTTTTCTGCTACAACTAGTAACCCATGACTGGTATATGTATATCAAAGGCTATCGTATATGCTGCTAATGGAAAAATGTAGCAGGTTTCCTTGAAGACTATTAATCACGGGCCTAATTCACTAAACTCTCGCACTTTTGCGATCTCGCAGTGCAATGCTAAAAGACTTGCAAAGAGGATGCTTTGTTGTCTAGCAGAGCCTAAGAGAGTTTTGTGAATTAGGCCCCTGAATTACCAAATGTTTGACATCCAATAGCTGATGAATCAGTGTGCTCTAGTCGTGTCGTTTAAAAAAAAAATTCTGGTGCCGTTTTCCAGGACCCTGTCTCCGGTAACACAGCTGTATGTGAGTGTGGACGCGGGCACTCAGGAACACCTGAAGAAGATTGACCGTCCTCTCTTTAAAGATTTCTGGCAGCGATTCCTTGACAGTCTGACCGCGCTCAATGACAAGGGGCAGAGAACTGTGTACAGACTCACTCTGGTGAAGGAATGGAACACAAACGAGATTGAGAGCTATGCAAAACTCGTTTCATTGGGCAACCCAGATTTTATTGAGGTCAAGGTGAGTGGAAGGTTGTGTTTTATTTTTATAATACTTATTCTGATCTATTGTAATCCTTGCCCTTTCTACCTTGCTGGTATTGAAAGTAGATGGGCTAGCTCTGTGTGAGCAGAACATTTTGCAAAATGATCTGTTAAACAGCACAAATTGCAGAAACCCAATTATTGTCTAACAAAATATCATTAATAAGATAAAATTATTTCGCCAAATTAAAATAAAATTTGCCAGTTTTTTTAAAAATTCACAGTTGATGAATTTGGTGAGTGTCAGAATAGCCAATCAGAATATCAGAAATTAACACCATGGTATTGAATCAAGCTTCTAGTCACATGATTGTACATTTGTTTACTTAATGGCATTCCAGTACATTCTTATAATATCAGTCTTTAAAAGAGCTATTTAATCTGACCTGAGGCAATATCCGTAGCAAGTTTTTTCCCCACTCTCTAGACCATGTATCACAGTGACTGCTAAATACCTAATAAAACTAGTGTAAAATTTGCTACGGTGTTGTTAAACAAACACTCTTTTCTTGTAATTCAGTTACATTTTTCCCATCCATTAATTCTTGTCTTACTTCAGGGAGTGACGTACTGTGGCGAGTCAAAAGCATCGACGTTGACAATGAACAACGTTCCCTGGCATGAGGAGGTGGTTGGCTTCGTCCAGCTGTTAGCCGACCAGCTCCCTCAGTATGAAATAGCGTCGGAGCACGAACACTCTAACTGCATATTACTGGCACACACCAAGGTGGGTGAAACATTTACTTTGGATTTAGTTATGTGAAAAAGTTTCAGTCTTGTGTACAAAAGAAGTTTATTTAGGTTATAACAGGGAATGTTATTTCACTTATGAAATAATATTTTTTATGACTGAATAATCTGTAGAGCTGCAGATTTCAATAATGGTAAATCTTTGAAAGTTATAATCTCGTAAATATTTCTATTATTTAACTTAGGAGAATTGTTTTTTTTTACTGTGACTTATTTCATATCCTTTAGATTAATTTATTAATCTAGATTGAATAATAATTTTTTAACTCGGTATGAGTGACAGAAATGAAATGAAAGCAAAGCAAATGTTTTATTTAACGACACACTCAACACATTTTATTTACGGTTATATGGCGTCGGACATATGGTTAAGGACCACATAGGTATTGAGAGAGGAAACCTGCTGTCGCCACTTCATGGGCTACTCTTTTCGATTAGCAGCAAGGGATCTTTTGTATGCACCATCCCACAGACAGGATAGTACATACCACAGCCTTTGTTACACCAGTTGTGGAGCACTGGCTGGAACGAGAAATAGCCCAATGGGTCCACCGGCGGGGTTCGATCCCAGACTGACCGCACATCGTGCGAACGCTTTACCACTGGGCTACGTCCCACCCTTGACAGAAAGGATGCTTTATCTATGAGTTTGTGTGACAGTGTATTACAATACGCGACAGAAGACCGGTTTATCTTATCAAGGCAGTTGACTGTAAGTTAGATATATGGACTGTGGGTGTGGGGTGAGATCTGGCTCGGTCAGTAGAGTGTTTCTCTGAGGTGCTTGGGTCAAAGGATCAAACCCCCTCAATGAACTCATTCCCTGATTGGGGTTTTACCTATTAAACCAGTATGCCATGACTGGTATATCAAATGCCATGGTATGTGATGTTCTGTCTGTGGGCAAGTGCATAAAAGATGGAGTTTCCTCTACGACTACATATCAGAATTATTCAGTGTTTTACATCCAATAGCTGGTGATTAATCAATATGCTCAAGTGCCCTCGTTAAACAAAACAAACTTTAATTATCATTAAAGGGGTATCACAGGTGAAAATGTTTTTAAGCATCACAGTTCTAAAAGTAAGGCAAATATTAATTTTGTTTTCTTCAATTTTATTTTAAAGTATTCAATCTGATTTCCGTTACTTTTTGTCTGTTAAAATTACCAAAGTTTTGAGAATATTTTAGGCTAATTTTGACAGTCTGTTTACCGAATCATTTGTATCAAGAAAATACATTAAAATATTTGTGTGTCTTCTGTTGTGTGGTATACGTGTGTTGTTTTTTCAGTTCAAGATCGCTAACGAGTGGTGGACTTGGATTGATTACGACCGCTTCCACGAGCTGATGCAGGACTTCAGAGGGACTAACAAGAAATTCACAGCTAAAGACTACATGGCCAAGACTCCCCACTGGGCGGTGTATGGAGCCACGGAGCGCGGCTTTGATCCGCAGGAGACAAGATTTCACAGGAAGAAAAAAGACAAAACAGCAGCTTAGACATGATTTGTGTTCAGATGGAAATGCTTACGGGAAATACACCAAGCTCCATGTTTGAAAACCTTTTAGAGCCTACACTCGAGACTCTTTAATAGAGTGTTAGACTTTTAATGTCAGAGCAACACCATACAAATTGCATTATAATGCCATTGAAGACCGAGTATAGACCCTAAAGATTTATAACCTCAGACACAGATGTCTGCTTGTGTCTTTTAAAATATATAAATGACCCTCGTGTTTTTAAAACTGCATAGATCAGCCTTAAAACAGCTATAAAACTATCTGTTCTAGTTCTCCTATGCAGTACTGGGAACGAAAATGCTGTGTAGTTCCCAAAATCCAATATTTTAGGACTACTTGTAAACTGTTCTCTCATTGTTCTTGGATAAAACGTTCATAGTAACCCACTACATTTCAGGACCCTGCTAAGTTTCTAGTAAGGTAATTTTTATCTATAATCATTCATTCTATAATCTATTGGAATTCTAATATCTAGAGATAATTTGGTCAATGAATATAAAATTATCCATCTGACCCCATGCTTACAACATTTTAATGTCTTGCCTCGAGGCTTTAGTGAACTCTCACACATTCATATAGTCATCTGTTTGAACTGTTCTACAGCAAGCATTCTGAGAGTAATCTACTCAGCCTCCGGCCTCAGTGGCGTCGTGGCAGGCCATCGGTCTACAGGCTGGTAGGTACTGGGTTCGGATCCCAGTCGAGGCATGGGGTTTTTAATCCAGATACCGACTCCAAACCCTGAGTGAGTGCTTCGCAAGGCTCAATGGGTAGGTGTAAACCACTTGCACCGACCAGTGATCCATAACTGGTTCAACAAAGGCCATGGTTTGTGCAATCCTGCCTGTGGGAAGCGCAAATAAAAGATCTCTTGCTGCCTGTCATAAAAGAGTAGCATATGTGGCGACAGCGAGTTTACTCTCAACATCTGTGTGGTCCTTAACCATATGTCTGATGCCATATAACCGTAAATAAAATGTGTTGAGTGCGTCGTTAAATAAAACATTTCTTTCTTTCTACTCGGCCTATCGACAGAGTTCAAGGGACATAACTGCAAAAATGGGCACAGAACCCCATGAAAGTCGAACTTGATTTGTAACAGTACGTGATAAACCTATACACAGAATTTCAGCTCAATATTTTGAGGCATGGTGGTGGGGGTAGGGGGAGTAAAAAAGAAAAGTCTTATCTAGAACAGATGGGAGAACAGAAAGACTGAAACAAAACCTATGATTCCCTCAGGTTGGACTGGTAAGGGATTATCTAATGTCTATAAACCATCCATCTATTCAAATGTAATATTAAAAGCCAGCTTGACAGCATCTATAAGGCTGCTAAGATACTTGGTTCAAGACTTAGCAGTGACACTTTTTCATGCACACTGGCTACAAAAATTTATTAAATTGAAAAATGTGTTCTTGTCATTGTATTCTAATATCTATAATACATGCTGCTGTAAATTGGATCTGATCAATATTGGATCAGTTGTGGAAGAAAAAAGAGAAGAGATTATAGTTTAGAAAATTGTTCAAAGTAATATTTTATTGACAATCAGTATTCAAGTATATTAATTCTTGTACAGTTTGTAGCCTATGTTAAAAAAAATGATCTGTGAATTTTAACTTCAGATGAAGTGTCTGGAGTGTATGCCACTGTGTATTAACTTCAAATGAAGTGTCTGGAGTGTATGCCACTATGTATTACCTTCAGATGAAGTGTTTGGAGTGAATGCTACAGTATATTAACTTCAGATGAAGTGTCTGGAGTGTATGCTACAGTATATTACCTTCAGATGAAGTGTCTGGAGTGTATGCTACAGTATATTAACTTCAGATGCAGTGTCTGGAGTGTATGCTACTGTGTATTAACTTGAGATGAAGTGTCTGCAGTGTATGCCACTGTGTATTAACTTCAGATGCAGTGTCTGGAGTGTATGCCACTGTGTATTAACTTGAGATGCAGTGTCTGGAGTGAATGCCAGTGTCTGGAGCAAATGCCACTGTGTATTAACTTACAGATGTAATGTCTGGAGTGTATGCCACTGTGTATTAACTTCAGATGCAGTGTCTGGAGTGTATGCCACTGTGTATTAACTTCAGATGCAGTGTCTGGAGTATATGCCACAGTGTATTAACTTCAGATGAAGTGTCTGGAGTGAATGCCAGTGTCTGGAGTGTATGCCACTGTGTATTAACTTCAGATGAAGTGTCTGGAGCAAATGCCACTGTGTATTAACTTCAGATGCAGTGTCTGGAGCAAATGCCAATGTGTATTAACTTCAGATGCAGTGTCTGGAGTGAATGCCACTGTGTATTAACTTCAGATGACGTGTCTGGAGTGTATGCCACTGTGTATTAACTTCAGATGAAGTATCTGGAGTGTATGCCACTGTGTATTAACTTCAGATGAAGTGTCTGGAAGGTATGTCACTGTGTATTAACTTCAGATGCAGTGTCTGGAGTATATGCCACAGTGTATTAACTTCAGATGAAGTGTATGGAGTGAATGCCAGTGTCTGGAGTGTATGCCACTGTGTATTAACTTCAGATGAAGTGTCTGGAGCAAATGACACTGTGTATTAACTTCAGATGAAGTGTCTGGAGCAAATGACACTGTGTATTAACTTCAGATGCAGTGTCTGGAGCAAATGCCAATGTGTATTAACTTCAGATGAAGTGTCTGGAGCGAATGCCACTGTGTATTAACTTCAGATGCAGTGTCTGGAGGGAATGCCACTGTGTATTAACTTCAGATGAAGTGTCTGGAGTGTATGCCACTGTGTATTAACTTCAGATGAAGTATCTGGAGTGTATGCCACTGTATATTAACTTCAGATGAAGTGTCTGAAGTGTATGCCACTGTATTAACTTAAGATGAAGTGTTTGGAGTGAATGCTACAGTATATTAACTACAGATGAAGTGTCTGGAGTGTATGCTACAGTATATTACCTTCAGATGAAGTGTCTGGAGTGTATGCTACATTATCGGCTATTTGATGTCAAACATATATTGTCATTTTGACACAGTCATAGAGAGGAAACCTGGTACATTTTTTTCCATTAGTAGCAAGGGGTCTTTTATATGCACCATTCCACAGACAGGATAGTACATACCACGACCTTTGATATACCAGTCATGGTGCAATCAGGAATATAGCAGTACATACTGCACAGCAGTACATATTGTACAGCAGTACATATTGTAAGCACCAAATTTAAGTCTCAGCAGGAAGTACTGTACTGCAGTACATATTGTATAGCAGGGATCAAACTTAAGAATTTGTTACCTATGGTAATCTTGAATGTTTTTGCTCACAGTTTTCAGCCTACCTACTGCAATGTTAAACCTGTAACTTTGGTAACAAATATAAAAACCAAATATATCCCTTCAAATGATGGCAGTGATTTGTATTTAGCTGCAAAAAAACTGCTATTGGTCATGCCCCGAACCTTTGGCAATTCAAATGATAGCTATGATAATTGCTGTTGGTACTGTCATTAAGTTTGAGCTCTTGTACAGTGTTGTAAGACACGAAGAGCACCACATACTTTTAGTACTGACAGTGACTCTTGTATGGTAACAAACAGAAATGTGCACTCAGTACACATGTAACTGGTTTTGATACTTGTCTGTGGCCTTTATTGTTTCTCTAAGTCGTAAACAGTGTATTCATGTAGTTTTTCACTTCTGTGTAATATATGGTTTTAAAATCACTGAAGTTGATGATATTTGTACAGTCGTATATAGGAAGTTATGTATGATGTTTTATCAGATTGTGAGATGGAGAACCTGATTTAGAATGCAAGTTTTATGATGGTGTGGAAGAAGTGGTTGGAATAGAGATAGAGATACTTGATACAGGAAATATTAAAAATCGTACATGATGCAGATCAATATTTTGTTAACATAAAATAATTGCATTAAACACCAGGGTGCCTATTTTTGAAGCTAGCTTAGCGCTACGATTTTTTAAAACCATCATAGGATCTGGCATATGTTGTAGTGACATTTTAGTCTACAACGGTTTATGATATCGTAGGCTAAGATGGCTTCGAATAGTTGTAGCCTGGTTTAATAAACAGTGATAAACTGGACATATGTGATATGTTTTAGAATTAAATTATTGTTTTTTTTTAGATTTGATGATGAATCTATCATCTGGCAACAGAACGTGAAAACACTTCAGAACAGTAAAATTGAGAATTTTATTTGAAATAAAAGAAACTTAACAAAGTGTGTTTTGTTGACTGAATATGTACTAGTCAACACTACAGTGATTTTATAACATTGACTGCTACATAGGTATTGATGCATTCATATGCATTTCAGGTAACCAATGACATTATTGTGATGTTATTAGATTGACTTTGTAAATTTGTTGAATTTCAAATAGCAACAAAGTGACAGAATGTTTCATTACTATCTTTTCAGTAAAAAGTAACATTTGCTAAAAAGTTGTAAGGTAAAAACCTTTTTTTTTTTTTTTTTAAATTTTCTTATAGTTTTTTAAAACGATTGTGTATGCAGTGTTCGAGATTAAAAACTTTGGGCAGTATCCCAGTTGGATACTAACATTTCAAAATCTGGTATCCCACCTGAGAATTTAGTATCCCACTTAAATGAAATTTATAAATAACATCGTAACAAACTTGGACGACACTGTTCTCGTTCCCAGTCTATTGCTACGCCGCAATCGAAATCGTGGAATTTGTGAAATTGGTAGTCAAACAGAATTTGCAGAAAGATTTGCTGCATCTATTTTTGCTTAATAATGACATAAATTAATATTTAGCAGTAATCTATAACTGTTTCCGACATTACTAATGATAAACCTACCTGCATCAATTTCCTACATACATGTATGTGGAATCAATATCTCAAATAAAATTTGAAGGGAGGAAACATCAAAAAAAAAACAATAGCGACTTAGCGGCTCCCAGTCTATTGCTACCTCGCTATTGCTCCAGTGTAGCATTAGACTGGGTATGAACCGGGGGAGATATTTTTACGGCATAGCATTAGACTGGATACGAGCTCGAAAATACTGTTACCTAACTTCAGTAAATGACCGACGTTCATTGTTTCAGCGAAAAATGAAAACGCAGGATTAAAAAAACCCAACAACAATGTTACATTACATTAGTATCCTGGTGGGATACTGGGTTATTGAAGTCTGGTATCCAAAATTAAATTCTGGTATCCCCGGGATATCGGGATACCGTTAATCTCGAACACTGGTATGATCTTTGTTAAGTAGAAATATTGAAATTTGTAAATTTTCTTATAGTTAAATAATTCCTATTGAGCAACATGAGAGAATATTTGTCATAGGCATAAAAAGATTATAGATATTTGCAAAGTTGAGCATACCCTGCCAGAACATTTAATCTTTGCATACATACCAGTTATTAAGAAGTATGTACACAATAGTTTGTACCAATCTACTGTTGAATAAGATATTGCGCAGCTGGTCAAACACATTATGTTTAAATAGTCAATAAAAATAATCAGTGCCTCAAATGTTTTTTCCTCCATATTACATATATATATATATATATATATATATATATATATATATATATATATATATATATATATATATATATATATATATAAAAAGCACATAGAATGAACAGTTTGTATTTTGGATATAAAAATATATTTTTGGTGAGCAAGACGACAAAATTAGCTTCTTTTTTCCCCCTAACCAATCCGAATTATACTACTTTCTTGTTTGATATATTGTTTAGCTGGGTATGTAACCAACCTGGATGTAATTTTACAAATTGTAGTTGTCCTGTCAGCATATGGTAGGGGCTGCCTTTCTGATGTTAATTTGTACCTTGTAATAATGATACACTTTATTAGGGAAATTCAAATTAAGAACATTCTTGGTGGCAAAAAACAAAAACAAACAAAAACTTGATCCAAATCCAAATAAATATTTTGTCACATCTTCCACCATTTATGGACCTACCCCTACTATTTTTCTCAACTTTGCCATTGATATCTTAGCCTAAAAAATCTTTTTGAAAAAAATTAGTGCTACATGTATGTAATGTATGTTTTAAGAAATTTAATAAATAAAAACATATCCTGCATTACTGATTAATAATGTTCATTTTGAAAAGATGTTTGCCCTGCAGTCTACGTATGTGTCACTGTTCGGGTCCATGCACTCGAGCGTCGCCACGTTAAACCGGTTTGATCCGCGACAAGACACCTTGCTGAGGTTACCACGGCGACAGAGGTAGTACTGCGTGCACGTGTTGTCGTTCCAGTCGGGGTAGGAGTACTCTGAAACATCGGACGGACACGGGTAGCGTGGACAGTCAGGGTACAAGGTACTAGTTTCTGTTGGAAGAAGAAAGCAAATTTGATACGATGACATGCAGGCCCGTACGCAGAAATTTATAAGGGGGGGGGGGGGGGGCGTAATCGACGGCCCAAAGGGCCGGTGTTGCTAGGGGGTCCGGGGGCATGCTTCCCCGAAATTTTTTTAAATCTAGAATGCAGATGCATTTTCCTGCATTCTGGGAAGTAAATTTGTCACATCGTCGGACTATTTTTATTTTTTTAATACAACCACGGAAGGACCTCGGCAGACTATTAGGGGCGGGGGTGCGTACCCCTCGCGCGCACCCCCCCCCCCCCCCCTGCGTACGGGCCTGCATAGATAGCAAGATACCAGAAATTACATCAGATTCTAATGTAATAAATCTTGTCACAGTGTTGATAAAAGTAAGTTGCTAATTCCGTTTTTTTTAAAATCCATACAAAATTGTTAAAAGCCCAATGTGGCTGGTTCAAAATTTAGTTAGCTTACCCAGTGATCAACAGAAATTTTCCACACCGGCCTTGGTGGTGTCGTGGTTAAACCATTGAACATAAGGCTGGTAGGTACTGGGTTCGCAGTCCAGTACCGACTCCCACACAGAGCGAGTTTTAACGACTCGGTGGGTAGGTGTAAGACCACTAATACACCGACTTTCTGAGATAGTTGAGGTTCGCCCAGGACAGCGTGCTTGAACCTTACTGCATACAAGCACGAAAATAAGTATCAAAGAAGAAACATTTGTTCAAAACCAAGGACTAAATCAATGCAAATAATAATTGGAAATATAATGTTGGGACTTGACTGACAACAACCAAAGGTATCCATTCATAATGAAATCTAAGTTGATTTAGCCTTTGTACAAACATAATTAAAAGGAATATATTAGACTAACCCTGGATTAATTTAACTATGCTTTGAAAAGTAATTTTTTTTTTATTTAACGACGACACTAGAGCACATTGGTATTTTATCTTATCGGCTATTGGACGTCAAACATATGGTCATTCTGACACTGTTTTTTTTAGAGGAAACCCGCTGTCGCCACATAGGCTACTCTTTTATGACACAGCAAGGGATCTTTTATTTGCACTTCCCACAGGCAGGACAGCACAAACCATGGCCTTGGTTGAACCAGTTGTGGATCACTGGTTGGTGCAAGTGGGTTACACCTACCCACTGAGACTTGCGGAGCACTCACTCAGTGTTTGGAGTCGGTATCTGGATTAAAAATCCCATGCCTCGACTGGGATCCGAACCCAGTACCTACCAGCCTGTAGACCGATGACCTAACCACGACGCCACCGAGGCCGGTAAACTATGATTTGAAGAACTGGACCTAGAATTATACCTGTTTCACACAGTGCCCCGGTGAATCCTTGTAGACACTGACAGATGAACGAATCGCCACTTTCCAGGCAGTAGCCGCCGTTAAGACACTGGTTGGGAAAACACGACGAACGGCCATCCACTGGGTAAATAATAACAAAATAAATTAGTATGTGCATACAGGTACATTTTTGATCAATCACTCAGTTTGGTATCAGCTTTGATGGAAATAAGATCTATTAGTTTTCTATGGACTGTGAGAGCAGATATGCTGGTGAATTACTTTTCATTGAATGCACAGTTTTGAAAATTTAGAAAATATTTAAAAAAAATATTTTCAAAAGAAAAGCATTATCCCAGCATCGCTTGAATCCACCTTTGATCTTACAAAACACAACTGTTCAAAAGTTCCTGTAATAAAGTCGTAAATAACTAACATTAAACCGGATGATAAGTTTATTTCCCCTATAACTTACCCATGATATCCATGTCATAAACCCATGTGATAATTTACTTTATTAACTCGGTTAATAATGGTATGCAAATGTGCAAGGTCTCTAGGTTATGTGTTGTTGTGGATGGGTCATTTGCTTACAAGCCAACAAGACCCGTGTACCTGAGCGTAACGTTTCCAAAGATTTGTTTAAAATGCGTGACGTCAAACTAATATGTGCTAATCGTGATGACGTCATATTATCGATGGTGGCGACTTCAGTACTGTGATTTACTAAAAAAAACCTTAATTAAAATGTTATTTTAGAAGTGTTATAGGATAAATAGAATTCGCTACTCGTTTTTTTTAATATGTAAACTATCAACCTCGTCTAGTTAATCGGTATTTGTCTCGGCAGAGCCTCGACAAATACCGATTAACTTAGACTGTTGATATTTTCCATATTTTAAAATACTCATGACGAATCCTCTATATAAACTATATAACAGATAAAATATTTACCTATGTCACACCGAGTCCCTGTAAATCCTTGTTGACACTGACACGAAAAACTGTTCCCCGACTGGAAACAAACGCCATTGTTGCTGCACGGATTCGGAGAACATGGTAACCCGCCGGTTGCTGAAGGAAACAGAAATGTTAACATAAATTTCTGTTAATAACGCACACAAAATAAACGTACACATGTATCAGCAACATACACAGAACAACACCCATAGGCTAGTCGCGGATTTATAAACCAAATGTGGCCAATTGTATACCCCATTCCTTGCAATGTTCTGTAACACTAAACCACAACCTGATATCGTGTAACCGTTACAGAACGGTCTGGGCGTAAATGAAGTTCTGTTCTATTCTTTTAATTGTGGGGTAGACACTCTATTCCGTTCACCGACACCATGGCATAATATGATCTGTTTGTATTTTTATTTATTTATTTTGGTTTGTTTAATAAATATTTGGACAAACCACCCCACCCCACCCCACCCACCCCACTAAAAAAAACCCCGAAAACAAAAACAAAACCCCCCACCAACAAAAGAAAAAAGACAACGCCCCTACCCCAAAACAAACGAACAATTGAAACACCTGTGATAGCCACGATCCCAGTCAAGTTAGAGCATTACATAATTGTTGGCCATATCACAAATTTGACTACCTATGTCACACCGAGTTCCTGAAAAACCCTGTTGGCACTGGCACGAGAAACTGTTTCCCGACTCGAAACAAACGCCATTGTTGCTGCACGGATTCGGAGAACACTGTGAGCCTTTTGGTCCTGAAGCAAACAGAAATCGTAATATGAATGAAGTAAACTTACATATCAGCAACATACACATAGCATGACAACACAATAGGCTAGTAACGGATTTATACAATGGGAAATTAATTGAGCAGCCCTCCTTGAAACAATAAACGACACCGAGTTACCCTTTGATAAAGATGCAAGATTAATTGATTTATCCTTAGATGCTGAATTACATTGAGAATGGCATCAGTTACCACTTAATCGTGTGAGCCGACTCGCCAGGGGAATGTTAAAGTTAGTTTTGTTTAACGACACCACTAGATCACATTGATTAATGATTTTAATTAATCATCGGCTATTGGATGTCAAACACTTGGTAATTCTGACACGTAGTCATCAGAGGAAACCCAATACATTTTTCCAAATGCAACAAGGGATTGTTTATATGCCCTTTCCCACAGGCAGGAAAGCATATACCACGGCCTTTGACCAGTTGTAGTGCACTGGTTGGAACGAGAAAAACCCCAATCAGTTGAATGGATCCACCGAGGTGACTCGAGCCTTAGAGTAAAGTGATTTAAAAAAAGATGTCTATAATAATTACTGAAATGACATGACCACTATAACACTGTACCCACTGTTACAGTTATAACATGACCACTATAACACTGTACCCACTGTAACAGTTATAACATGACCACTATAACACTGTACCCACTGTTACAGTTGTAACATGACCACTATATTACTGCACCCACTGTAACAGTTATAACATGACCACTGTAACACTGTACCCACTGTAACAGTTATAACATGACCACTATAACACTGTACCCACTGTTACAGTTGTAACATGACCACTATAACACTGCACCCACTGTAACAGTTATAACATGACCACTGTAACACTGCACCCACTGTAACAGTTATAACATGACCACTATAACACTGTACCCACTGTAACAGTTATAACATGACCACTATAACACTGTACCCACTGTAACAGTTATAACATGTCCACTATACCAATTTCTGATATATTTCCACTATACCAATTACTGAAATGACATATCCACTATTACAATTACTGAAATGATATGTACACTATACCAATTACTGAAATGACATATCCACTATTACAATTACTGAAATGATAAGTACACTATGCCAATTACTGAAACGACATATCCACTATTACAATTACTGAAATGATATATCCAATGTTACAGTTACTGAAATGATATATTCACTATTACAATTACTGAAATTATATATCCACTATTACAGTTACTGAAATAATATGTCCACTATACCAATCACTGAAATGATATGTCCACTATACCAATTGCTGAAATTATATATCCACTATACCAATTAATGAAATTATATATCCACTATACAAATCACTGAAATGATATACGCACTATTATAATTACTGTAATGATATGTCCACTATACCAGTTACTCAAATTATATATCCACTATACCAATTAATGAAATTATATATCCACTATACAAATCACTGAAATGATATACCCACTATTATAATTACTGTAATGATATGTCCACTATACCAGTTACTCAAATGATATATCCACTATTACAATTAATGAAATGATATGTCCACTATACCAATCAATGAAATGATATGTCCACTATTACAATTACTAAAATGATATATCAGCTATTACAATTACTGTAATGATATGTCCACTATTACCATTACTGTAATGATATAGCCACTATTACCATTACTGTAATGATATAGCCACTATTACCATTACTGTAATGATATGTCCACTATTACCATTACTGTAATGATATGTCCACTATTACCATTACTGTAATGATATGTCCACTATTACCATTACTGTAATGATATGTCCACTATTACCATTACTGTAATGATATAGCCACTATTACCAGTACTGTAATGATATGTCCACTATTACCATTACTGTAATGATATAGCCACTATTACCATTACTGAAACGAAATAAAAAACAATAATAATAAAAAAAAACAACTTTTTTTTACTGAAACGATATGTCCATTATACCAATTACTGAAATGATATTTCCACTATACCAATTACTGAAATGATATATCCACTATACCAAAAACTGAAATAATATGTCCACTATACCAATTATGAAATATGTCAACTATACCAATTATGAAATATGTCAACTATACCAATTATGAAATATGTCAACTATACCAATTACCAAAATTAATTGCACGACCAAATACTCCCGTTAAAACAAAACGATAAGTTATTCTTTGCCAGCTTTTCCAAGCATATTCATGTTAAGTTTATTTTGAGGCTTATATCGAATTAGAGTTCATGCAAAATGTCATGTTCACCCTATGCGTATATAATGTTAGAGCTACTAATGTGTATACACCGCCTACACTAATACAAACAACAAATAAAACCTGTTCCTCCACATCCGTCCACATTTGTTGGCCAATCACAGACGAACATTTCTTCTTTTGTATTGAAAGCGAGGCCATTTGGGCAGTGTTTTGGCACCCATCCCTTGTAATCACATTGGTAGAACACCGAACAGTCGTTGGGGTCCGCCCTGTATTTGTCTACTGTTAAATCACACGGTTCCAAGTAGTCCCTGGCAGCAACTGGAATTAAACATGTTTTATAATAATATAATACTTATCAATACTTATTTCTGCCTTTATACATACATCCATCCATCCACCCTTCCTTTCGTCTTTCCATCCATTCATCCATCCATCCATCCATCCATCCACCACATATCCATCTATCCACCCATCCATCCATTCATCCATCCATCCTTCCATACACACACACACACACACACACACACACACACCAACCCAAACATCCATTCATCCTTCCACCTACCCACGCACCCACCAAGTCATCCATCCATATATCCATCCATCCATCCACCCACCCACGCCACCCCATCCATCCATCCATCCATCTACCCATCCATACTATCCATCCATCCATCCATCCATCCATCCATCCATCAATCAATCAATCCATCCATACTATCCATCCATCCATCCATCCATCAATCAATCAATCCATCTATTCACCAATCCATCATTCCTTCCATTCACTCATTCATGCATCCAACCTTCAAATCAATCCATCCATCAATCCCATTTAATCAAAGTTTTGGTAGTTGTACAATGTTGAAAGAAAATGATTCTTAAAGATGAAAAGTAACATTAACAACTAACAAACCAATAGGCCTAACATCGTGACTAACTCGTATATGTGTTGAATAGTATGTCGCATTTACTGTATTATGGAGAGTGTGCGTTTATGTATATGATACAGTGGCGGATCCAGAAAATCCATTGGGGGGGGGGGGCAGTGACATGAGGTGGAATGTCAAAGGAACTTTGAGGGAGGTTTGGAAGGGGATCGTAAAAAAAATGAAAATTAATAGATAATAAAATTGTAACTATCGCAAAATTTAGGGGACCCTCCCCCCCCCCCCCATAGATCCGCCTCTGTGATAAACAAATAAACAAGTCCTCACCCCTAAAAACAACCCAAATAAACAAGCAAGGTAAAAATCACTTTGAAAGTTTAAAAGCACCAGTAGGAAGTGTTTTTAAAATGTTCACTAGAGGTGTGAGAAATGTTTAGTGTATTTCTGAATGTCAGCGGACCCGTGAAGGAAAACACGCACATGGATGTTAAATATGCGACCCGGGTGACGTCAAACCCTCTGATCAGCTAAGCAAACATTGCATCGTAAGAAAACGTTTACCTCTTTAAATGACTGAAATAGACTCAATACCATTAACTCCATTGGTTCGTCTGTGCTGTAATGTTTAAGGTCAGTGTTTCGTTCTGTAAGTTCAAACATTGGTTTCATAGTCCACCCGTGCACAAGACAAGGCACAAGAGGAAATCGACAATGCGGAGTTTACATACATCAGCAATATATCAGAATCATGATTTTGGGTTTTATTCACTCTCGTTCCTCTCATACACTTAAAGGGACAGACCCTAATTTTTAAACACTAAGGCATCTTTATTTTCACTATTAGAGCCGTTTGTGAAAACTGAAATCAAACATTACTTATATTGTATTGTTTAGATAATTCATTTCCGTACAGCTGAAGAGTTTCTGGTCACCATGCATTTTTCATATTTTAAAAAACGCATGTGCATCTGAGAAATAACAGTTATGGAGTCGAGTTTTAGTCTATTTTTAACGGTATTTCACCGTTTCAGCGTCACAGACTCTTATTTCAGTCTCTTGTAAAGTTATCCAAATGTGTTACAGGTTTGTAACTTAGCCAAACTTAGCGTCCATTTTTACCAGTTAAAACTCACGTCTCTTTAAAAACAAATACTCGGACATGATATGCCGAATGCTTGACCCCCAACTGCGGCTAATAAAACAATATGTTAAGAGTAACTATGGGTGTAACTGCCAGTACCACATTTAACTTCCTGATACTGTGGATGGTGTTTTTGGTTGGGGAAAAACCAGGTTAAAGTTTTGTTCAACACCACTAGAGCACATTGATTTATTTATCATCGGCTATTGGATGTCAAACATTTGGTAATTTTGACATATAGTCTTAGACAGGAAACCCGCTACATTGTTCCATTAGTAACAAGGGATCTTTTATATGCACCATCCCACAAACAGGATAACACATACCTCGACTTCTGTTATACCAGTCATGGTGCATTGGCTGGAACGAATTTATTTTTTTGGGGGGGGGGGGGGGGGGGGGTGAGTGGGGGGGGATGTGAGTGAAGTCAATATTTGCTGTTAGTATTTATATTATGTGTTCTCTTGTTTCTGTCCATCAGTGATCATCAAACGAGTAGTTACTATTTATTTATTTGTCTGTCTCTATATGACCTATATATAATGTTTTAATCTATAGCGATGATGCTAATATTATACATAAAGGATATTTCATGTTTTTTTGTCAAATATGGTTTATATATCATCAAGTGAAGTTTGCAATCATATCTCACGAGTCGCGCTTGCGCGACGAGTGTGATATGATTGCAAACTTCACGGATTTATTATATAAACTTCACATATTTATTATATAAATTTGGGCAATTTACCTTTATTTTTACAATGCCAGTAGCAAAATAGTTCCAGCTTTCTTACAGTGAAGATAACATTTTCTACAGTGACGATAACACATATTAAAGTGAAATAGTAAAAAGTTTCAATCTCAAATGTGTTATCATGACTGAGTGACTGATAACACTTTTATTTCACTGATATTTTAAGATATATCACTAATGTTATAAAGACTAGGATAAAAGGGTTTGATTACTAGAAGGAAAATAATGATTCAATTGACAAATTACATCCGAAACATGTTAGGATAATACTAAAACTATTAATTTTGTCAACAATGTATCATTTAACTAACTTTAAAGGTATTAACCAAATAGGCAAAACGACATTTTATAATTTGTAATTGGTCCTATTTCTGAACAACGTTAAAGTTTGTTTGTTTAACGACACCACTAGAGCACATTGATTAATTAATTAATCATCGGCTATTGGATGTCAAGCATTTGATAATTCTGACATGTAGTCATTTCTGAATAAAGAATATAAATATTATTGTAAGGTATTTGTATATAAATAACGACATTTTTGTTTTTTTGTCATACTATCAACCAAGTTATAAACAAATCCATTTTTATATATAGATTCAAATATACTAACACACATACATATATACATACATACACACACATACATACATACATACATACATACATACATACAATATATAGATACTCATACATCAATATATATATACACACACACACACACACGTTTATACAAGTATACACACATCATTACCTTTATACATGTATACATCCATCTATAAATACATACATACATGCATAATATCAACACGTAAATACGTACCCGCTGCTACGAAAAATACGAGACCAAGCATTGGTATGAGTTTTTAGCTCTCTCGCTGTATTGGCGACTGCTACGAGATGACGAACACACCTGTACAGGTAAGTTTTAAGTCTGAATCCAATTAGAAATACAGGTGGGACTAAAACGAGGGTAATCCAGCGTCAACACTGCAGTTGCTTTCTCTCTCACACACAACCGGGCAGTCGTGTTTGAAGAGAACTGCCGCTTTCCAAACGCTAGGGACACTTTTATTCACCAAAGGAAAAAAACCCAACGTCTGCACGCCCTTAATGGCTACTTTAGCTAGATGTATGTTTTGTCAGTTGGACAGAATGGGTGTGTGAGACAGGTAGAGAAAAAGGACACTTCGAGATTTTGCATAAATATTGTATAAAACTGTTTGCCAGGGTGCTTGTGTGTAACTGATTGTCGAGAAATTTGTTGTGACAATATATAATTGGACTTACAATTGCAAGAGAAAGTTGGGAACGTTCACTGGATTTTAAACACAATTATGATGAGATGTGTGTTTGAACTTTTTAAGATTTATTTTTTTATACGTGCTGTCTGTTATTAAAACACACGTTAGATTGGACGAATTAAAACCCAGATTGCTAACAGAAAAGGTTTTATTTATCATTTTAAGAATCGACGTGTACCATTTTGAAGAACGTCATCTCTTTTCATTCCAAAGTTTTGTTTGTGTTTATGTTTTTGTGATTATTTATTTATTTATTTAAATAAATTTATTTATTTTACTAATTTATTTATTTGCTTGTTTATTTATTTATTTTTTGTACATGTATTTTGTTTTTGTTTAGGATTTTGTGTGTTAGTTTTGCTACATTGCCACCTAGAGCTGTTGTGTGTGTCTTCACAGGGTCTGCCATTTTCGCAAGCCAAGGTACCATTCCGTATAACTGCTGCACTTCGCTACAGTCTTGTGGAAGGGACGTGACGTAGCCCAGTGGTAAAGCGTTCGCTTGCAGGGCGGTCGGTCTGGGATCGATCCCCGTCGGTGGACCCATTGGGTTATTTCTCGTGCCAGCCAGTGCTCCACAACTGGTATGTACTATCCTGTCTGTGGGATGGCGCATATAAAAGATCCCTTGCTGCTAATGGAAAAGAGTAGCCCATGAAGTGGCGACAGCGGGTTTCCTCTCTCAATACCTGTGTCTTACGCCATATAACCGTAAATAAAATGTGTTGAGTGCGTCGTTAAATAAAACATTTCCTTCCTTCCTTCTTCAGTCTAGTGGACGACATGTAGTCATTGAAACTAACATTTAGTGATTTTCATTCTTCCCCAATTAGTAGAAATTAATTCATGGGTTACAATTCACCGATATATGTAAAATGTGGTTGTTTTTGATGGACCAGTTATACCCCGTATGAGCCGTGAATACTAACTTTGGGTGGGGTCGGGTGCTGAGATGCGAACCCAGCACCTACTAGTATTTAAAGAGATCGCAAACCGCTGCAGATATCATGTTCCCACACTATCGTAAACTGGTTTACTATAAAACATTCCATTAGACCGTTGATTTAGCCAGTGCAGACCAACATTGGTTTTCATTAGATCTATCAACGGAGACGAGTGGCTGTGGTCATTGATGTATAATTTCAATTAGACTGCTTCTTGGCGTCGAGAAATCTGAAACTATTGAAAGCAAAAACTAACACAATTAGAAGTAGTGGGTTTGGGGCTGCCTAACTATACTTGTTGTCGTCCACTTATATAAAATTTGGTTCGTTTTCATCCGTAGTCGTGTTTGTTGAAGGAAGCTGATGCAGTTAAAACACACTTGGTCTTATTTCTACGACCGTGCTATTGTTAGCTGAGTAAACAAATTAACTGCAGCGATTGAGTCTCGCATGCGCACGGTGTTAGACGAGTAAACACTGCTTTCCTCGCTGATTGTATCTGCAAACAGTGTATCGTTAACTGGTGTAGAAAAAAAGGCACAGAAAATGAACAGAAGGTATCTCATGGCATTCCTTTGAATACTATTATGTTTTGGTTCATTAAAATGAAAAAAAGAAGAAGCAAAAACGCATCTCTGTACAATCCAGTTCATGATATATTTAAACAAAATAGTAGAATTATGATGGTGTAGCTGTTGATCATCAGTTTCAAAGCTAGGTGATTTTGACTACGCGGTAAAATACAGGTGTGAACGAAATACAATTCCGTAGAAAAAGGTGTATGTCTCCCTGGACTCTTATCTCCTGAGAATACAAGTCTTAGGTCTAGCATGTAGTAATGCAAGTCCTAGGACTTACATTCCCTGGAAATACAGGTCTGACTTGTAGGAATTCAAAGTCCTGGACAATCGAAATATAAGTCCGGTAGTATACATGGAAACTAAATTATAATGAAAACAAAGCGTAAAACAGTCTTTCTGTGGCAGCTAGTTTATAAACGGACACCTATTAATTAGCGGTGTAAAGTAGTATTTCTGTCACTGCTGTATAGGAAACGTAAGTCTGGAAGGAATAGAAGTACTAGGTAGAAAAAGAAACCCCATAAAAATAAACAAGGTATGAAAGTTAAGTGGCCTAGCAATCATCGCAAAATCCTTCACAAACTTCCTTTAATATCCTGCGAAGCCAAGAAAATTACATACCTCATTTCGTGTTTTTGGTCGGGGCCGGTCTAAACCGTTCTGGATCTTTTCTATATCACTAAATGAAACGACATGACAAAGGCATTTCTGTCCGGATTCCCTGGTACTTTGGACAACCTGAACCAGTTGATCAAGAGGTTCCTCAAAGTTGTCATAAAATATGGTGATGTCATCAAGACAGATGAGAAAAATCTTCATGTGTAACCTTTCAACACATTCAGCCATCAACCTCTGTGTGACGGAACATGCTCTTAATTTTGTTTTCGCCTGTGGCGATATTAATTGTTTTAGAGGGCCGTGTGCAGTTCCAATATGCACTTAAGCCTAGGTGGGCACTTTGTTACGTAATACCTCTGCGCGACGGTGGTCGTGCTGTTTTCAATACACACCCAGACCAGATGCGGAGGCCATGTGGCCAGTAGTTACGTAATACCTCCGCGAGTGCGGTTTTTATAACCGTGATTTGGCGACTAGGCGCCAGCAAGTCTGGCCATCTAAGGAAAATTGTCGTCTTGGTCGCTGTGGAAATATCACTTGTAGGTATTCGGTACCGCGATGTGTCCCCAGGCGATATTCGGTTTTATAATAAATAGCTAGGGTTTTAGAGATATGAAAGAGAAACATAGGAAGGCTTCCAGGGAGAACGTTGTCCGTCCGGACTGGTAATTATATATTATTTCTGCTCTGTTGTATAACCTTGATGTGATTGATGTGACTTTAAATATTTTAATACTGTATTATACCAATATTATTTAGACGGTGCTGCCGGTAATCTGACGCAGTAAACTGTAGACTCACTGTTCTAATATATATAAAGCTTAACCAGTCATCCTAGAGGACCTAGGTAAACTGTAGGTTATTGTCTTTATTGTGATTGGTACCAGTATTCATTCTGTATTACAAGGTTACTGAATGAGTAGTTAAGGGTTAATTAAAAATTAACCAGTTAGGAATAGAGTTGTAATTCCTTTATTAATTAAGTTCCCCTGGAAGCGTTTCTCAATTATCACACATGTGTGTGTGTTGTATCACGGTGAAGTGATTAGAATATTGTGTAAACTAGACACCTAGAGATTAACTAATTAAGTGATCAGTTCTGGGTTGTTATTATTTGTTGTTGTTAATTAACTACTGCGGCAGTACATTTGTCAGCGTAGTATTAATACAGACTCCAAAGTGTATTGTCTTTTGTTGTGTTTTCTAGTGAACTAAACGTGATATAATAACACATATTTATATAAGATCATATCTCTGATATACCTAGAGACGAGCCACTCGGGTTTTGAACTGCCCGATACAGAGAGATCTAATAGATATACAGTTAGGAGAGATATTTGGATAATCGTGTTTTATTCGGTTACGGGTATTATAGGATCCCCGTGACACTATGGAATGTTGCAGGACTATTACAGAGTCCAAAAGGCATTGGGTTACATTCAAAGAAGCCAAGAGGTCCAACTGTAAATACTACGCGTTCTTCGTGTTCTTCAGCAATAGGATGTTATGGTAACCACTCTTTATATCTAGTATCTCTACACCGGCCTCGGTGGCGTCGTGGCAGGCCATCGGTCTACAGGCTGGTAGGTACTGGGTTCGGGTCCCAGTCGAGGCATGGGATTTTTAATCGAGATACCGACTCCAAACCCTGAGTGAGTGCTCCGCAAGGCTCAATGGGTAGGTGTAAACCACTTGCACCGACCAGTGATCCATAACTGGTTCAACAAAGGCCATGGTTTGTGCTATCCTGCCTGTGGGAAGCGCAAATAAAAGATCCCTTGCTGCCTGTCGTAAAAAGAGTAGCCTATGTGGCGACAGCGGGTTTCCTCTAAAAACAGTGTCAGAATAACCATATGTTTGACGTCCAATAGCCGATGATAAGATAAAAAATCAATGTGCTCTAGCGGCGTCGTTAAATAAAACAAACTTTACTTTATCTAGTATCTAAAAGTACTTGGACCCTTTCATCGCATCGCAGTGAATAGTTGTCTTTGATGGTGCGATTGTTTAACTACCTGTAATCAACACTCATTCTCATTCGGCCATATTTCTGGCGAGCAAAAACCACACTGGAATATCACTTCCTGATTATAGAACTTATCAACAACTATTGAAGATCGTCCTTTAATTCCTGGTACAAAGAAGGTGGTATACGTCTATAACGTTATTTAAAAGACTGTTCATCAGACAACTGGATTCGATAAATAATTCTGACTACTGTAAACCCAACATCAGTGTCACCCGTAGAAAAGATATCAATAAACTGTTGAATAACAGCTGTACCTTTACAGAGTTCATCAGAAACTACAGCTGCATCCTTAACATCCATCTTATCAACTGTGGTCTAATCTTGTGAACGTCTCTCAACTGGAATATCGTCAATGCTAACTGGCTGCAGCTCACAAAGAATAGCAGTCACACTTCTGGTGGTAATATTCGAAATATGAACATTTACCTGTAACCTAGGAGAATTGCTAAACACAACCAAACTAGGAGCAATATTATAAGTCGTCAGTTATAGATGAACCTGTAATAGGTTCAAGTACAGCGCAAGTAGGCTGACAGGGGATAGGGTTATCAAGGGAATCTCTAAAATTAACGTCACTATTAGGTGGTATGATAGGAGAAGATTGTTGAGCACTCTTCACTTTACCAAACCTGCTATTCTGCTTTGCCAAATTGTTTTCCCTCAACATCATACATCTACAGAGCACGAGCGTAGGAAGGTGCCAAAAATGTGTGTGTATGTGGGCGCGGGGGGGGGGGGGGGGGGGGGGCACTTTAATATTTAAACTTTCACACTATTATAAAGCAAATGTGAAGCAAAATATCTTAAAGGGGGGGGGGGGGGGTCACGCCAGTGACAGAGTTACTTGTATGTGGCATTACTGAGCTAGGTGTGTGTCTATTTTAAAGACATTAAACAAATTATAGACTTGTATTCTTTTAGGACATGCACTGGTTCTATGGCGATGTATACACTTTCTCCACAGTGGATGACAACCCGACCAGGACCCATATTCACAAAAAAGTGTAAATTTACGTCTACGACTAGCACTTACGTGTGCCGTAGATTTACGTTTACGTGCAAGAAGCACCTTATTCTCAAAGATGGTCGTAAATGTAAACGTAACTTAGTTGGACGTAAATCTACGATTTAACATTCTCACTGGCGTAATTAATAAAAACACATTAGAAACGATGGCTACCGGGTAAATAACAAATGCGCAAAACGCAATTTTGTTTGTCGTCTGCTAACAATAACATTGCGAACAGTGAACCATGGCATTTTGGTATTGGTGGCTTTCCGCGTTTTGGTACGAACTTGAGGACATTTCTTAAAAAGGAAAAGATAACTCAGGAGAAATTGGCCAAGTCGAAAACATCCGTTCGATCACGAACAAAAATATGTTCAATCCGTGGGCGTTCGCCATAGCAAACTGCTTCATTTATTGGAAATGCTGCTAGTTTCCGTAAATAATAGTAAATAACGGCGATCGTGCTTGATTTATTATATGTACACAACTTACGTGCAGCGTTAGTTGCAACCTGAGGCACTCTTATATTTACGTCCAACTTTACACGTAACTTACGTTTTCGTTGTTTCGTGAATAGCTCTTCAGTCGTAGATTTACGTTTACGTGTAAAACTAGGCTTACGATATTTTGTGAATTTGGGTCCAGGAGAACAGCACTCGAGTAAACAAAAGACGTTGAGAAGATAATTTATAAAATTTGTAACGACGTGTTGACTGTTTATGCCTCACAGTCGGACTGGACGTAACATTGCAAACCATAAAGATAGTTAACTCAGTTATGAATAATCGGTCATATTCATATATTTGTAGTTTTATCCATAGGCCTAATTTAACATAGTCCATCATGTTTTCTTGGCCGCCATATTGAATACATAAAACATAAACGTAGCATTTATTTTTGAGGCTGTTGGTTGATATTCAGGATTTTAAACGTTTTGAAATACAGTACGTTCATATTTATAGATTTTTCATACTAATGTGAAGAAAACTCCATTTGTTTCATTTTAAGTGTTTGTTTCTAAAAATAGATTTTCGGGATTCCCATGCTTATGTAAATGGTGTTCCAATTCGGTGATTGGTTTTAAAACTGACACTAGAACTAATATTGATGTTTGTTTTATACATAGATTGTGCTATTTATTTTTAAAAATCACATGCTAGGCCTATAAATCAAGAAACAACAAATTATTGCGAAAACTGCGAATAAATTGTGATCGCAATTCTTTATTCACGTAATGATATGATGAGTTTTCTACACATAAAAGAATAATAAATAAATAAATAAATAAATCAATAAATCAATAAATAAATACATAAATACATACATACATTACTTTATTGCATTATTACCACGTCACACAGTAAACGGACGCCCTCAAAAATGGATTCACCAAATTAGCCTCTTAGTCTCTATCCTAGATTGATTTATCTGCCGATGTATTTTTCGTGCTGTGGTGTCGTTAAACATTCATTCATTCATTCATTCATACATTCATTTATTTTGCAATTGTCATACAATGTATACTTTTTTTTTTTTAAATGTTTTTTTAATTTTTTAATTTAATTTTTTTTTTTGGAGAGGGGCGGCGTCAAGGAAGTTATTTATTAGAAGGTAATTATAGATTTTAATATGTACAATTTGTTGCTACATATTGAAATATTAGGTGCAATCAGTACTAATGCAAACACGGTTAAACCTCAGTTGTCTACAAATGTTATCAAACGTTTTAAAGAGTCACTCATATTGCTAGTGCTACACATGTTAACGATGCCCGTCCAACACATTAATTATGGTGGGCATAAACGTATGCATGATTGCCATCCACATACACACGCACACTTCAGTTGAAAATGCTGGATTACAGATTGTAGGAGTACATCCAATATACATATTGTATTCGCCTGGATTAGAAAATAATGCAAGAAAATAGATGTTCGGGAAATTAAGTCATTTAAAAGTAATTAATCGAAAATAAATGTGTGAAAGCTGGGTGATAATTCCAGATATCACATATATTTAAACATCCAACCGAATAATTTCCGGCTGGGTCAAAGTTCGAGGTTCACCGTACTATAGATAAAGAAGTTAACACCACAAGTTCTGTTATTGGTTATAAATATGAGTGTGTTGGTTGTAAAAAAAACCCAGTTTCATATGGGCTAAAATGTATACAATTTTATTTCATCTAGTACCACTGTGTCAAATAGCCTTGTGCTTGGAACATATATGGGGTACCTGTAAAAAAAGTACTCAAATTTTGTGCGAAACTTGGGGTGTTGTAAAAACATCTGGTTATACCGAAAATGAACCATGAAAGGTACCATTTTCTTCAGTTAATACTTTGAGGTAGGGGTTGTAGTACTGATATTTATGAGTCATAGTTTGGTTGATATATTGCATATAATGTTTTTAAGCACAAACGTTAACATGGTCGCCTATGGGATTTTAGTTGGTATAGTACAACCTATATTCATACCCGTATTTATCAGTGTGGGGTGGTGGTTGTTTGGTTTTGTTTTGTTTTGTTTGTTTGTTGTTGTTTCATTGTGGCATCACATAAGAGGAAAAGTGCTTTTGGAATAACAAAAAAGTTCAATTTTTATATGCAATTTGTAAAGCCATTTGTGAATATATAAATAAAACATCAGTACTCATCCATAGTGAAGAATGCCGTCTGCTCGTGGAGTTTGAAATTAGATTTATTTGATTAGTTTATCCTACTAACCTCTATATTTGATTATTATTTTGTTAATCAGTCTCTAATAGCTATATATATATGCACAATGACATTTTAGAAAATATAATTTCAAACTCTGCGAGCAGACGACATTCTGGACAGTCGGTGATTATTGCTGTCTTATTTATATTGTGAATAATGTTTGGTGGTTTTTTTCAAATTACACATAAAAATAGAACATTGTTTTTTTCCAAACCAGTTAATTATTCACCAATGTCTTTACAAATTCATATGAAAATAGAACAGTTTTGTTATTTCAAAAACACCTTTCTTCTTACGTGATTCCAAACTGAAATAATTGACCTAAAATAAAATAACATAAATAAAAAACCTGAAAACAAAACAATGAAAAGGAACACCCCAACCCCCCCCCCCAACCCCCCCCCCAAAAAAAAACCCCCAACCCAACAAAAAACAACCCACCCAACCACCACCACCACCACCACCACCATCGTATTTCCGTGAGCTGCAATTACCGTGTTAAATAGTCCAATATGGTTTAGTATGTATGTTTGTTGTTGTGTTCTCTACACTGCGAGAGCGGAATTTAGCTCAGTCGGCAGAGAGCTTGCTTTAGTTGCGATGGGTCGTAGGATCGATCGTCCCCTATTGACTCCTCTTCTTGCCCCTATCCCAACCAGTGTCCCACGAGAGGTACAACATAGGTTGTGGTATATACTGTCCTGTCTCTGGGTCAGTACAAGTAGCCTATGTAGTGACAGCTGGTTGTTTTCTACGCTACGTGTTTTAATAGTAGGAGAGGCAATTTAATACAGATCCGTGACCAATTTTGGGGACAAAGATTTGAAGGTGTTTTTCATATCTTCAAAGCCTTTTGAATAAAAGTGGCGTGGTGACCCTCTTAAAAGTGTCACGTGGGCCCACTCTGCCAGTCCAAGATGGCCGCCAAAATTATCAACACACGTGAGTTTCAGCTTCTGCTTGTCGTATGAAGATATTTTTGATGTCCAAATATATGTTTTGGGGGTCACAAATTTCCATTTTACACACTAGGACATTTCAGATGATAATCCATAATAGTTGCCAAAATTGGTAATATTTTTCATTTTGTATACAATAATCTGAAAAACGTTGCCTATACAGTTGCTATGTTATTCGTATTTGCATTCTACCTGATTTGGATACATGGAACATGCAATGAAACTTATCCAATAAATAAAATAAGTCAGGGTGAACTGGACTAGCTTTCTTATTCTGCATCCTCTACCTCTTAAACGAAAGGTATTTAAAAGAAACAAATCTGCATTAAAGAGACTGCTACTATTATAACATGTTTTCGACTAACGAGTATTTTTAACAAATAAAATTACATTTTAAATATATTCTGTTGCTTAAAATGTCAGCGTCTGCATATACGATGTGTTTCTTGTTATCCTAATGTTTGTAGGTAGCCCAAACTATATTTTACCTCCAACAATTTCGTACGTATAAACAACATAATTAGGAAGTAAAATGGAAATCGAGCTACTACAAACATTAGGACGACTAGAAACACGTTCGATATACACAAAGTGATGTTATAAACAATAAACCGTATTCAATATGTAACTTGAGTTGTTAAAAAGTGTGTGTTTTTTAAATTAAGAAATATGTTGCAATGGTTGAAAACTCACGATAATCCATTTAATATATTCACCAGTAATTCACTGAAACAATATAAAACTTTAAAATTGTGTTATGGAAGCTGTAAAATACGTAGCGCTTATTAATCTGCCATGAGCTTATTCAGTACAGTATCTCTGCAACAAATGACTCTCTGTCAAGTGCTTTGTCTACAGGGAACTGATCATGATGTATGGTTCCAACTGTCACTGTACTGCGTACGCCAGTACGGCGCCAAAAACCTATTGCGGTACCGCTTCCATAAACAGACACGTCTGAATGAACATATAGATGTGCATTGAATAATATTTCAAGAGTGGAACTGTAATTTTATAGAAATATTGCTTATATCAATTTGAGGTCGAAGTACCTTTAATACTAGGAGAAGCGGAGGCTTTGTGTGCTTGTAATTTTCTTTACTGAGGTACCAGCCATCATCAAGTAAGGACGGCGGGATATCTAGTTTGACACAACGAGTACACTTCATGGTTTGTCAGTTCAACCATGATTTTATGAGTGTCCTGATTTTGTTGAATGACAAGTGTTGCCTTTCTTTTTCTCACTGGTCACTTGCACATGTAAGTTTCAGCTAGGCATTTGTTGACCGCATCACTCTATATACTATATACTCGAGTCTATCATCATTTTAACAGGAAATATGGTGCAAAACCTACAAACATCTTTAGGTGTTATTACACTCTCAAATACTTTCCATCAGACCCTGTGAATATATGCAGAGGTATATGAATCTGGTAACCATCTTTAGAATAAAACTTTGTTTTTACCGTTTTCCTCTTTATGCCAAGATCATCGTCTATATGTACATTGCGTGCAACATATGGAAGTACCAACATACGTGTCTGCAACATCAATAACAACATCAGTTATGCCAGACATTCTAAGTTAGGAATAGATGTATAAAATTTTATATATTTTCATGCTGATATTCAACTAATTTGATGTCATCTACATCAAAAGATTAATTCCAACAGCTAATATTTACTGAATAAGAAAATAATAAGTTGAACAACAGTGCTATCCTGCCTGTGGGAAGCGCAAATAAAAGATCCCTTGCTGCTAATCGGAAAGAGTAGCCCATGTAGTGGCGACAGCGGGTTTCCTCTCAAAATCTGTGTGGTCCTTAACCATATGTCTGACGCCATATAACCGTAAATAAAATGTGTTGAGTGCATCGTTAAATAAAACCTTTCTTCTTTCTTTCTTGATTAATTAATCATCGGCTATTGGATGTCAAACATTTGGTAATTCTGACTCGTAGTCAAAAGAGGAAACCCGCTACATTTTTCCTAATGCTGAAGGGATCTTGTATATGCACTTTCATTCGTATCAGTAGTTAAGACGTGAACACTAAATGCCAGAGAGACAATATGTTGCTCAACATAAAGGAACATTGACTAATGAAAAGGTGAAATCATCTGTTTTCACATACAGCTTAGTTTCGGGGTCAGTGTTGCTTTGAATCTCTATGTATAGATTGAGTATGAAACTGGTTTGTTATCTTCAGTATTTAATGTCTTGTGTCCAACTTTTGTTCATATCTCAGTTGTGTTTTATATTTTATCCTACTAGCTGTTATTGAATAAAATAAAATCGACATTATAGCGGGTAGTGAAATTAAAAATGTTGGTAAGATTATTTTGTTTTGTTTTATCTGACAAGTTAAAACCTAGTTAAGACAGGGTTTCCAAGGGAGAATGATGAAAAGGAAGTTAACACCAGACCACGAATGTCACAACATCGAGTGTACCTACTGCTCAGTTATTGTAAACCATATGTCTTATGGCCACCTTCTTCACTTGATCATGGATGTCACCCGATGAAAGCGAAGGACACAAAGCCTATGCTTCCCAAAACATGAAGTAGTCTCAAATCAAAACAGAGCATTAATGGCGAAGGCAGTTGCGCCAACTCCTCAATAGGTGGCGTTATACGACAACAGGGTCCCACGTGACACTATCAAACACAAGGAAGTAAACGACTTTGCATCTATAACGTTTTGTAAAAGTTCTATACATAATGCCTTCTTCGTGGGGTTTTTGTGTTCCTCAATACCACACAAGAAGGAAATAGTTTTCCAACTGAAAAGTTATTGTAAAAAAGATGGATTGTTGCCATGAGATAAGACAAATGCCACTTGAAAGTCGACCGCCATTGTTGTTTGTTTTTACAGACCGCATATCCTGTGACAGTAGACTATAAAACATGTACGTCCTACTGAATTTTTATTTAACTATTTTCTCCTGTAGATTCTGTTAGACTATAGTTTAAGTAATGCTAAAATATCATATATTAATAACACGATGATATGGTTTTGTCCTTTTTGCTTAAAGGCACACTATCACTATCAGTTTGCATGTGCTATTTTTCTCCACTTTTACATGATTTAGGTCTAGCCTACTTGTGAAAATAAGTAAAAAATTAATTAATCAATCCTACAATTAATCTCTGCATAATTAATGCGAGAATATCAAACTGTAATGTGCAACTAATCAAATTTGAATACGAATCCTCTCAATATTTTATATAGGGCCAGGACATAGCCCAGTGGTAAGGCAATCACCTAGTGTGCGGTAGGTTTTACATCGATTTCCGTCAATGGGTCCATTGGGCTATTTTTCATTCTATACAGTGCTCCACTACTGGTGTATGGTATGTACCATCCTGTCTGTGGGATGCTGCACATATAAAACATCGCTTGCTGCTAATCAGAAAGAATAGCCCACTGTGTGGTCCTTAACCATATAACCTTATATACACGTGTACCATGCATATCATAATACAAATTTTAAAATAATATTTGGGTGGAGGCGGTGTTAATGGCGTTGGTTTTTTCAAATTACTGGTATGATAAAACAGGAATGTCGCTCTAAAGTCTGTTCACACACTGAATAATTTTGTCATATACATGCATTATATTTGTTTGCACATAATCCCCCCCCCCCCCCCCCCCCCCCCCCCCCTCCCGGCATTTTTATTCCAGTAATAGTATTATACTAAATATATAATGTTATATTTTATATAACATGTTTTATGATGTTGTTTTGCCCTAGTTATCAGTTCGCCCGAGTCATTGCATAATAATCTTTTTTACATTTATAAATAAGGAAAGAAAAGGAACAATAACACAATATCCCCCTCCCCCCCTCCACCCAAATATTATTTTAATATTATTTTATGGATATTTGATAGATGTTTAGCTGTGTAATAGCTGCAGGTTTCGTTTCTCACTAGACCAAGTCATAGTGCCAAAAATACCAATGCAACTACTTAGTACTAAAGTACCTATAGGCCTACTATAGGATCTGCGGAGGCGTCTTTAAACAGATAATTATGTTTTTTTCCTATTTGTTGATTTAAAAATAAGTACAAACTATTTTTTTTTTTTTTTTTTTAACGACACCACTAGAGCAATGATTATTAAACATCGGCTATTGGATGTCAAACATATGGTCATTTTGACAGTCATAGAGAGGAAACCCGCTACATTTTTTCCATTGGTAGCAAGGGATCTTTTATATGCACCATCCCACAGACATGATAGCACATACCATGGCCTTTGATATTCCAGTCGTGGTTCACTGGCTGTGACGAGAAATAGCCCAATGACAGGGATCGACCCAGACCGACCGCGCATCAAGCGAACGCTTTACCACTGGGCTGCGCCCCGCCGGCAAAATATATTAAGCTTAGTTACATGAATACATTTGTATTATAATTTTGTGGGGTTTTTTTGTTGACATAATTGTGATAGTGAAAAAAACAAAGGTTATGTTTGTTTAACAAATCTTATAAACAAGGACATTGTTAATAATTTCTAATTTAATTATTTTTAAAGAGAGAAAAAAATGGATAGATAATTTTTATTATTATTATTATTATTATTATTATCATCATCATTATTTATGTTTTTAAGTTACGATGCTTTGCATGTTGCTGGTTTTATATTTTTAGACATAAATGCTTTCTGTTTACATACATTTGGGTTCATGCTGTTGCATTAGTGGCACCGGTACTCAGGGCTTTAAATCTCACTAATTTGGGAACAATATATTACTCTTCAAAAAAGTAGGGGAACTCTAATAAGGATTTACAATTGCCAAAATTGTAAAGTATATTAGCTGTGGGGAATGGTTATATGATAATAGTGAGTTAATTGGGCAAACATTACAACCGGTAGTTCATTATTGCAGTAGGTTTTAGGACCACCAAAGATCTTGAAGGACGACTGGGGTCAGAAGTGAAATTTGAAAGTTGACGTTTTTTAAATCAGTAAATCGCAAATTCAAACAATAAAAATTACTAAAAACAAAACAATAACTATATGATCAATAGAATGAAAAAGATTGACAGAAATAATGTTCCAGTGATTAATGGACCTTAATGGAAATTGTCAATATCGAGAATGAAACCCCACGCACGTGTACGGGGCAACTGCGTGATGCACGTACAAACTATGGAATGTGCTTCGGTGTGTTGATAAACAGACCTGAACGTTCTTTACTAGAATGTTTAATAGTTGATATTAAGATTAATATTTCAGGTTCCCCTACTTTTTTTGAAGAGTATATATTTTGTTTTCAGAGTACATAGAGGTCTCTTTAGCACACCAACAACTGCTGAAGGGTTATATTGCATTAAAGTTATTTTAATCTAATTCAAGAAAAAGATTTCACTGTTTTTGAGGTAAAATGTTTTGAGTTTAGCATGTTTGTATTTAATTTGGTGTTTATTTTGGGTACAGTTATTTTGGGCACAGCATTTAATGCCTCAATCTAATTAAAATTAGCTCCACTATTACATGTGGATCTAACACCAGCCAGTTGGAGCTCATGTCCACCAATCAAAACCTTACTTGCTGAATCATGCCAGTGATTTAAACATAATTTGAAAACATTCCGAATTATCCTGAGGGTATACGATATGTTTCATGTGAATTACGAATGCCTTATTTAGGCCAGTAGAACTAATTTTAATCGGATTGCTAACAACACTGCGTAGTCCCAATGTCCAGGTAACATTTCGTCTGTAAATAATAATTTAAATATTGACCAATCACACTTCGCCTTTTATAACGTTATTTGGGAGCATACAAATTCTAAAAATATCGGGCGAGTCTATTTTAGTGGCCGCAGTACAGCGAACCATACCAATACGCACGGGGTGGGTTATCAGTCTTCAATTTTACATTAAAAATTATTTATTTATTTATAAAAACTAAAACTAAATCAGTCTTCAGTTTTACATTGCAAATTATTTATTTTATAAAATAAAACATGTTTTAAGGCATTCGTAATTCACACAAAACATGTCGTATGCCCTCAGGATAATTCGGAATGTTTTCAAATTATTTTTAAATCACTGGCATGATTCTGCAAGTAAGGTTTTGATTGGTGGATATGAGCTCCAACTGGCTGGTGTTAGATCCACATGTAATAGTGGAGCTAATTTTAATTAGATTGTTAATGCCTTGGCTCTGTTGCAATCTAAAGCCCTGGGTATTGTTTTCTTAACATGACATCTTAGTTTACCATACCATGAATTGGTCCATATTGTTTCACTAGTGCAATCTGTATTCCAAAAACCATTAAGTGGAACATTTTATTTATTAAATGGAGAAAAGGAAAGGTGACGTTACTGTTCCTTTGAAAGAATGATATTCAGTCTAACAGAATGTGTAAAAAAGCATTGAAATAAAATATTAAGGTATAGTTATTAGTGGTGTGAATGTATAAGTACTTGATATAGCTGAATATTGTCCCAAACAGTGTCCCATGACTGGTATATAAAACCCCATGGTATGTGCTGTCCTGTGTGGAGAAGTGTACAATAATGCAGCTAATGGGAAAATGTCAATTACCAAATGGTTGACATCCAATTGCTGATGATTAATTTATCGATGTGCTCTAGTGGTGTCATAAAGAAAAAATAAATTTTAACTTAAAAGGCATTCACAGCATCCAGGTAAGTTTGAAGACTAATAATAAAATTTGCCCCCACATCTCAAATATGTCAGTTCGTCCCCAACAAAAACATCCTGTTCGCTCACACTTGGATTGTGGTGTGTCCTTTAGGTTTTTAATATCGATAAGGAAAAAAAATCATAATTATGAAACAGGACTACGTTTATAGGTAAAATAAGTCATGTGATCACCAACACCCATGCATATTATTCAATGTCATCTTTACTGCATAACATAATAGTGGGGATAGGGGCGAACCGACAAATAGATGGCGGCGAACTGGCTTGGAGAGAAAACGTCTGGTACCCAAACCATTGACGATAATTTTCAAAAATATCTTTGTTTAAAAAAGTCATAATACATTTATGTAAATTTACAGACATTGTACTCCACAATGGTTATTACTTCTGAAAAAATCATTAAAAAGAAATAATAATTTTACTCCATTTTGAAGTTGTTCCGAATTAATGTTAGTCACGAAAAAAAGTACAACACGTATATTAGGCCTACGACACAACAAAACAAGAAATAAAACAAAATTTCGATCTGCACATCAGTTTCTACTTATTTTTATTTCGTTTCATAGTTAATGCAAGTTGAATACGCCGTATTTTAATGTTATTTGTTTATTTTTAATTGTGTATGAAAACGACTAGCTAAACTGGACCGGCCTCGGTGGCGTCGTGGCAGGCCATCGGTCTACAGGCTGGTAGGTACTGGGTTCGAATCCCAGTCGAGGCATGGGATTTTTAATCCAGATACCGACTCCAAACCCTGAGTGAGTGCTCCGCAAGGCTCAATGGGTAGGTGTAAACCACTTGCACCGACCAGTGATCCATAACTGGTTCAACAAAGGCCATGGTTTGTGCTATCCTGCCTGTGGGAAGCGCAAATAAAAGATCCCTTGCTGCCTGTCGTAAAAAAGAGTAGCCTATGTGGCGACAGCAGGTTTCCTCTAAAAACAGTGTCAGAATGACCATATGTTTGAGGTCCAATAGCCGATGATAAGATAAAAAAATCAATGTGCTCTAGTGGCGTCGTTAAATAAAACAAACTTTACTTTTTATGCTAAACTGGTTTTGGTTTTCACGTAGGACCCTTATTTCGTGTGGCGTCACCTGGCGTTAACTTCACCTCGAATCCTCATTGCAATCAACGTAGAAGATGCAGAAAATAAAACTTGTCCGACTCAACAATGGATTGAGAGCCCGAGAGACAAAATTTAATTAATAAAAGTTTCTTTTCTGTGTATTCAGATCAGTTTGAAAGCAAATAAGAATAATACAGCAAAGTTTTGTCCGTGCGACTTTCCTAGATGAGTTATGTAAAAAGAAAGCAAATGATTAATTTTGACAACTATGTTGGATTTTCGTCTGAAATAATTATATATGTTATTTAACACTGTTTTATTGTATACAATTGAATTATCTCACCCCCAAAACATATACTAAAACATCGAAATCATCTTCATACGACAAGCAGAAGCTGAAAAACACGTGTTTTGATTATTTTGGTGGCCATCTTGGATTTCGCCACCTGGCGGAGTTAGCCCACAATTTTGAGAGGGTCACCCCCGCTAGTTTTATTCAGACGGCTTTGAAGATATCAAAAACACCTTTAAACTTTTGTCCTCGTAATTTGGTCACGGAACTGCTTTATTTTGCCTCATGCTACTATAATCATATGTCAAACATAAAAATATTATACATCTTAGAACTGAATTAACAAACTTGGTACAAACTTAAACAAGCGATACCGAAAAACCATCAAAACATAACACGTATTGTGAATAAAGAAAAACAACTAAACAACATGATTTTACAACAAATTTGTTTTGCCTTTAAAAATGAAACATTTCATATATTATTTCAAAACTTGAACATATTGTCGGTTGCTTTATGCTTTCTGCTGTCAATTTAGTATGCTTGTAAAGAGTTTGATATTTTACTGCTGTTGGCTATTCGCACACCATCCTCATATCATTCCACGCCTCCCCTGGTGAGCATGTGCCGAGAGATATTGTCCCAAGCACGCACTTGATGTACTGGCTGGAATTCTTCAAGTCGGGGTAGAAGTAGCGTCTCTTGGATTCACACGGCCAGACACACTCTGAAAACAACAGAACACATAACATGTATGGTACTAGTAGTGGTAGTGGTAGTGGTAGTAGTAGTGGTAGTAGTAGTGGTGGTGGTAGTAGTAGTAACAATAGTAGTACTACCAGTGGTAGTGGTAGTAGTAGTGGTGGTAGTGGTAGTAGTAGTAGTAGTGATAGTAGTAATGATAGTAATAACTAGTAGTACTACTAGTGGTAGTAGTAATGGTTGTAGTGGTAGTAGTAGTAGTAGTAGTAGTGGTGGTAGTAATAGTGGTAGTGGTAGTGGTAGTAGTAGTGGTGGTAGTAGTAACAATAGTAGTACTAGTAGTGGTAGTAGTAGTGGTGGTAGTAGTAGTAGTAGTAGTAGTAGTGGTGGTAATAGTAACTAGTAGTGGTAGTAGTAACAGTAGTAGTGGTAGTGGTAGTAGTAGTGGTAGTAGTAGTGGTGGTAGTGGTAGTAGTAGTTACAGTAGTAGTACCAGTAGTAACAGTAGTAGTGCTAGTAGTAGTAGTGGTGGTGGTAGTAGCAGTAGTAGTAGTAGTAACAGTAGGAGTAGTCGTAGTAGTGGTCGTGGTAGTAGTAGTCGTAGTAGTAGTAGTACTAGTACTAGTAGTGGTAGTGGTAGTGGTAGTGGTAGTAGTAGTAGTCGTAGTAGTAGTAGTAGTAGTAGTAACAGTAGTAGTACTAGTAGTGGTAGTAGTAGTAGTGGTGGTAGTAGTAGTCGTAGTAGTAGTAGTAACAGTAGTAGTACTAGTAATGGTAGTGGTAGTAGCAGTAGTGGTAGTGGTAGTAGTCATAGTAGTAGTAGTAACAGTAGCAGTAGCAGTAGTAGTAGTAATAACAGTAGTAGTACTAGTAGTGGTAGTGGTAGTAGTAGTAGTGGTAGTAGTGGTAGTGATAGTGGTAGTGGTAGTAGTAGTAGTACTAGTAGTAGTGGTGATGTTGGTGGCGGTGGTATTAGTAGGAGGGGGATCAGTAGAAGTGGGTGGTTGTTGTTGTAGTAGTAGTGGTATTAATAATAGTTTTAGTAGAAGTAGTAGTAGTACCAGCAGCAGCAGCAGCAGCAGCAGTAGTAGTAGTAGTAGTGGTGGTGGTAGTGGTAGTAGTGGTAGTAGTAGTAGTAGTAGAGGTAATTATAATAATAGTAGAGTAGTTGTAGCAATATCTAAGTTGTTTTAGTAGAAGTAGTAGAAGAAGAAGTAGTAGAAGAAGAAGTAGTAGTAGAAGAAGTAGTAGTAGTAGAAGAAGTAGTAGTAGAAGAAGAAGTAGTAGAATAAGTAGTAGAAGAAGAAGAAGTAGTAGTAGAAGAAGTAGTAGAAGTAGTAGTAGTAGTAGTAGTAGAAGAAGAAGTAGTAGAAGAAGTAGTAGTAGTAGAAGAAGTAGTAGAAGAAGTAGTAGTAGAAGAAGAAGTAGTAGAAGAAGTAGTAGTAGTAGTAGAAGAAGTAGTAGAAGAAGAAGAAGTAGTAGTAGTAGAAGAAGAAGTAGTAGTAGAAGAAGTAGTAGAAGAAGTAGTAAAAGAAGAAGTAGTAGTAGTAGAAGTAGTAGTAGTAGAAGAAGAAGTAGTAGAAGAAGAAGAAGTACTAGTAGAAGAAGTAGTAGAAGAAGAAGTAGTAGTAGAAGAAGAAGTAGTAGAAGTAGTAGTAGTAGAAGTAGTAGTAGTAGTAGAAGTAGTAGTAGAAGAAGAAGTAGTAGTAGAAGAAGAAGTAGTAGAAGAAGAAGTAGTAGTAGAAAGAAGGAAATGTTTTATTTAACAACACACTCAACACATTTTATTTACCGTTATATGGTGTCTGATATATTAAGGACCACACAGATATTAAGGGAGGGAACTCGCTATCGCCACTTCATGGGCTATTATTTTCGATTAGCAGCAAGGGATCTTTTATATAAACCATCACATTGACAGGATAGCACGTACCACGGCCTTTGGTGTACCAGTCGTGGTGCACTGGCTGGATTGAGAAATAGCGCAATGGGCCCACCGACGTGGATGGATCCCAAACAGACCGCACATCAAGACAGCGCGTTACCACTGGGCTACGCTTCGCCCCTAGTAGTAGTAGAAGAAGAAAGGTAGTGGTGGTGGTAGTGGTAGTAGTAGTAGTAGTAGTAGTAGTAGTAGTAGTAGTAGTGGTAGTGGTAGTGGTAGTGGTAGTGGTAGTGGTAGTAGTATTGGTAGTAGTAGTAGTAGTGGTAGTAGTGGTGGTAGTAGTGGTAGTAGTGGTAGTAGTAGTGGTAGTAGTAGTGGTAGTAGTGGTAGTAGTAGTAGTAGTAGTAGTAGTAGTAGTAGTGGTAGTAGCAGTAGTAGTAGTAGTAGTAGTAGTAGTAGTAGTAGTAGTAGTGGTGGTAGTGGTAGTAATAATAATAATAGTAGCAGTAGTAGTAGTAGTAGTAGTAGTAGCAGTATAATAAGAACGAAGAAGTAGTAGTAGTAGTAGTAGTAGCAGTAGCAGTAGCAGTAGCAGTAGAAGTTGCAGCAGCAGCAGTAGCAGCAGTAACAGTAGATGAATTAGTAGTAGTTGTAGAAGAAGTAGTAGTGGTAGTACATATAGTAGTAGTAGTAGTATCAGTAGTAGTAGTAGTAGTAGTAGTAGTAGTAGATGAATTAGTAGTAGTTGTAGAAGAAGTAGTAGTGGTAGTACATATAGTAGTAGTAGTAGTATCAGTAGTAGTAGTAGTAGTAGTAGTAGTAGTAGTAGATGAATTAGTAGTAGTTGTAGAAGAAGTAGTAGTGGTAGTACATATAGTAGTAGTAGTATCAGTAGTAGTAGTAGTAGTAGTAGTAGTAGTAGTAGTAGATGAATTAGTAGTAGTTGTAGAAGAAGTAGTAGTGGTAGTACATATAGTAGTAGTAGTAGTAGTAGCAGTAGTAGTAGTAGTAGTAGTCTTAGGGGTAGTAGTAGTAGTAGTAGTAGTAGTAGTAGTAGTAGTAGTAGTAGTAGTAGTAGTAGTGGTGGTAGGAGTAGTAGTAGTAGTAGTAGTGGTAGTGATAGTAGTAGTAATGGTAGGAGTAGTAGTAGTAGTGGTAGAAGTAGTAGTAGTGGTGGTAGTAGTAGTAGTAGTAGTAGTGGTAGTAGTAGTAGTAGTGGTAGTGGTAGTAGTAGTAGTGGTAGTAGTAGTAGTGGTAGTGGTAGTGGTAGTGGTAGTAGTAGTAGTAGTAGTAGTGGTAGTGATAGTAGTAGTAATGGTAGGAGTAGTAGTAGTAGTGGTAGAAGTAGTAGTAGTAGTAGTGGTGGTAGTAGTAGTAGTAGTGGTAGTAGTAGTAGTAGTGGTAGTAGTAGTAGTGGTAGTGGTAGTAGTAGTAGTAGTAGTAGTAGTAGTGGTAGTGGTAGTGGTAGTGGTAGTGGTAGTAGTAGTAGTAGTAGTGGTAGTGGTAGGAGTAGTAGTAGTAGTAGTAGTAGTGGTGGTCGTGATAGTAGTAGTAGTAGTAGTAATGGTAGAAGTAGTAGTAGGAGTAGTATTAGTAAATGGTACTGGAGTATATATTAAACGTAAAGCTCTCTCTCTCCCCCACCAGACCCCCCCCCCCCCCCCCCCCCGCCATCCTACGAAACACCCACCAAATAAACAAAGCCAGGATTTGTTAAGACATACCACAGTTCTTTCCACTAAACTGAACACTTGTGCATTTGCAGCTATAGTCATTTCCGTTTGGTGTACAAACTCCATCATTTTGACAGGGGTTTGAAGTGCAAGCTATCAGAAAGAACAACACAATACGTTAGTTTTTGCGTACAAGTAAATTATTTTCCACTCAAGATTCTAAGCCTAAATCTATAATGGAGTAGTATCAGAGACTTTCCGACAGATGGCGCTCGTGCACTATACAACATTCCGGTTTCTAAATTTGTATTGTCGTAACGCACCGATCGGTATATCCACTCCATTATTCCCGACCTAATTTTGTGCATGTATGTGACTGAAGCGTAGAACGGCTAAAAATTAAAGTAAATCATAAAAATCTACGAAATTCCGCAGTTGGTGGTTAAATAAAAAGAAAAAAAAAGAAGATAATGTTCAGTCAAATCGTGGGTTTTCCCCAACCATGTAGGCTACTCCCTACCGTTCTTACAACTTTCTATCATATATTCACCATGCCAAAACCATTAAATGTTCAGTCAAATCGTGGGTTTTCCCCAACCATGTGGGCTACTCCCTACCGTTCTTACAACTTTCTATCATATATTCACCATGCCAAAACCATTAAATGTCTACATATTTGACTGATAACACTTGAGTGTTTGCAATAAAAAACCCAGTAACAACATTTAATTAAGTTTTAATTTGTAAAACGCCACATTCCATTCTTCGCTGTTTACTTCCAGGTTCTATTCAATATTTGTTATCGCGATTTAATATGAAGATATACGTGTTTAAAACCACAAATTATTCGTTTGCAGAGTAGTGTAAATGCAACCAAATTTGTCAACATAATTATTTTTAATAAATTATTTCAATGAAATAAGAAAAACCCCCAACCCAACCCAAACAAAATTATTAAGGTTATGGTAACACACACACACACACACACACACACACACACACACACACACACACACACACACACACACACACACACAGCTATATATATATATATATATAGTCAAACTTCGATAACTCCACCTTCGATCTCTCGAAAATTTCGATCTCTCAACTTGAAGCGACAGTCCCGGTAATAACGACCTTGGAAAACTCAAACTTCCAACACTCGATAACCTCGATCTATCGACATAATTCTTTAGTCCCGCCATAAAGATTTAATTGTTTATGCACCTCAAAAACACTACGCGTGTGGATTGATCAAACTGTCGTTGCTGGTAGTATTTTAAAGACGACTGACTTGTCAATCAAGTCAATCAGACGAAGCGCGCCTGACTCGGGTGGTCTGGGCTGTCGAGGATTAAGGTAATAATTACAGAATAATAGATCGCCGGCTACGCGGAACGCACTGATCCTGTGTTTGGGTGTCATTGTTTGTACATGGCGCTGTACATAATTCAGATATAGTCTGGTTAACTTCAAAGAGCACCTGTAATAATTGTTAGCGCTTTTTTAAATGTTAGTTCCTGATTTGCATTAGTGCTTTTTAATGATTTTTCTTATTTAAAATGATAAAAATTATTAAAATAATTTTGTGAACATATCTACTAAGTGTTATTCGGCATTCAGTGTTTTATTGGTTAGTTAAGTTCCGCCATGTTTTGACATCTGCAAAATACACCAACATTCATTATATCATTACTTACTTTTACAATATACGCTAAATAAGTGTATCACAAAAGGGGTGGGGTGACAGTTATATATTAATTCGCCTTTCAACTGGCGATGCATAGTTTTCAGAGTTTAGAAGTAGGCAGTAAAGTGCACGCTTCGTACAATATTAAGCGAAAGCATCCAGCTAATTTTAACTCTTATATATTAATTTCGAAAACTCAAACTCCCTAAAACTTGAACTATTTCGTCGTCCCCTTCAAGATCGAATTATCGGAGTTTGACTGTATATATATATATATATATATTCAATGTAAAATCATAAATTAAAACAAATAAAATATATGTATACATGTAATAAAATAAAAAAATCAATAACATACATATAATTACAGAAATAAATCTTAAAATTTTCAAATGATGAAAAATAAATAGGAAATTTAAATATTAAATATACTGTACTGTTTTTTGTTCTTAATTTTCTTTTTCTTTTTATATGTAAGTAGAAATATAACAATGCTTTTTTATGCACATTTACATGGAATTAGTACTATTGTTTTGCAATATTTATAATTTGTTAATACAAATAATTTACTTTGTGTGTACAAAATGACATAATGTAATAGGAATTCTGAGCCTGTTTTAACATAAATGTATTTGACATACTGGTATCTAAATATTCTACTTTTCAGTACTTATATTAAGAAAAGTGCACTGTAAATTATCTTAATCATGGTTCATACACTTATTTACCAAGCAAATTCATGACTTTCCATGATTTCCACTGATAATGATATTAACAATAAATGAAAACTGCTTTAGACATTATACTTTTTTTTCTCTCCAAAGGCTGTAAGAATAATACATTATAAATTAAAGAAACAAAATACTGGTATTTTACAAATGTGGATTTCTAAAACCAGATGCAGTAAGACATAATTATGAATCTAATTATGATAATAAGACAAAATAATTAGGGTAAGCCCCTTTTTTTGAAGTAGGGTCGGTTTCAAGAAACAATTTTTTACGCCTTAATGGACACACCACATCTTCACTATTCTGTGTCTATATTGTATATATACTATTTGCATATCTCGAAAAAAGATTTTATTCTTCAAATTATGTATTAGGGGCTGCGGAAGAGGTGAGGGCCGATAAACAAATGTCCACATAGCATACATAATAGGAAGAACATATAATATTTCAACTAGATTTTATTCAAATAATATATAAATATTTAAAGTTACAGTATCTGTTTACCATATTATAATATCATGTACAAATATGAAATACGAGCTCAAATGCACTTTTAAAAAACACGTGTGTGTTCACTATGAACGGAGATCGTCAAAAGTATACGCTCGATTCGTCGCATATACCGCCATTGCTTGGCAAAACACAAGCGACAACCTGTTGTCAGTTTCAGTTAACACGTGCGTTTGAGGATTGGGTACTAGTCTTTTGATAAAACCGGCTTGATCTTGACAACGTATTATCGAAAATCGTACCTTCCTATTTCAGAATTAATATTTTATAACGTGTTAGTACAGTTTAGTTTGTATAACACATTGATCATGTATATATATATATATATATATATATATATATATATATATATATATATATATATATATATATATACTAGAGTAGACATTGAACGTTTTCACTTCTTAATTTTACGAGTGTTAAAATCGAAAAATTCAAATAAATATTCTTTCGTTTGGAAAGGGTAAAGTTAGTTTGTTTTGTTTAACGTCATCAATGTTAGAGCATACTGATTTTTTAATCATCGGCTTTTGGATGTCAACCATTTGGTAATTTAGACATACAATCTTAGAGAGGAAACGGATATATGTCAAAGGGCAGGGTATTCGGGAACGAAACACTTACCTGCCCAAGCTAAACAAAATTGAAGTATATTTTCTGGGGGAGCATGACCCCATATAAACTTCGCTCAACACAGTTTATAACCCCCAACCTCGCTAAAATCCCTGCACACGCGCCTTAGAAACCCGTTACAATTATTGTAGCCAGGGATCGTTTATATGCACCATCACACAGACAGGATATCACATACTATGACCTTTTATATACCAGTCATAATGCACTGGCTGGGACGAGTCCGCCGATGGTGATCGATCCTAGACCGACCGCGCCATTACCCCCTCCCCCCCCCCCCCACTTTTTAGGTCTATGTAATGAATAGAAATAACATATAGTCTTGATAAATGTTACGTAAATCGAATACACCGCCTCTTCCTCTCCCCTTATAGCGTTACATAATTATTGACCCCCCCCCCCCCCCCATTACATGTAAAATCCTCACACCGAGAATGGAAGTTTTTGGCAATGACATACAAACGTCTCGTTTTCCAGCGATTAACTGTTTGTTTTTTGTTGTATTTTGTCATACAATAGATCCGTTATGCAGTCCAGACATACTCTGTGCAATGCCTCATCGTTTGAAAACATATGACCACTTTTCCTGTTTGTACAGTGGTGGACAAAGTAATTTTATACGACCAGTGGCTTCAAATCACACTACCGAACAGCTGTTTAAAGCGAGACTATAGGGTGTATAGTAACGACGCGACCTCTAAGGGGGAGATAATTTCTGGGCGTTTTCGCCATTGTTATACAGATATGTATCTAGACACATTAAAACGACCCCACTTTTAAGACGAAAATTATTCATGACTCATTCATATATGGGAAGGAAATGTTTTATTTAACGACGCACTCAACACATTTTATTTACGGTTACATGGCGTCAGACATATGGTTAAGGACCACACAGATATCGAGAGAGGAAACCCGCTGTCGCCAATTCATGGGCTACTCTTTTTGATTAGCAGCAAGGGATCTTTTATATGCACCATCCCACAGACAGGATAATACATACCACGGCCTTTGTTACACCAGTTGTGGAGAACTGGCTGGATCGAGAAATTTGGGATTCTTCTTCATTAATATTTGTGATTGCCTATACACAATATTCTTTGTTTACTAAATTATGTACATTTCAACTTACTTTTGTGCTTATATTGAATTAAGGTTATAGCACGCTGTCCTGGGCACGGCAGTGGTTAGTGGTTAGTAGTAAATGACATGCATATGAAAGTTTCTCTCCGCCTTTGAGAATGGCAGAGAAAAATAAACTGGGTTGCTCTTTTTTGATTTTATGTACCCACTCCTGGTTTTATTAAATAATAAACGTAGCAGCAGACGACACCCCCAGGCCCTCCATTGCTCGAGCAAATTTGTTTTTGTTTTTTTCCAATACATTTTCCAGTGGAGCATGTCTCGACTCCTATAAACTTTGCTCCACACAGTCTAGACCCACTTACTGATATAGCCGTTACAAACAGATAAATTACAGGAAACATGTTGTCAAAAAAATCATGATGTGTATATATACGTCATGACGTATATATTATTCCTATAAGCAGACTTTGAACGCTATATACTGTTTTGATGCCACCGTTTAGTGTAAACAATTGTGATCTAGTGATAGAACTATTACATCAATGATATTTGTTGGATATTTCATTAAGTATAATACTTACGACCTGGTACTGAAATGGAAAAAAAGTCAGTATATAAATAGCAATTTGTTGAATTGAAAAAGAAATGATTAACATAATAAAACATGTAAATTACAAAAGTAAACAATTCATAAATCCCTGAAACAAATCAATGTCAGTTATTATAAAACAATGTAAATTCACCCTGTTTGTTAGATGTTCGTATCACAAACCAATCTAATAAAACCTGTTTTCATATTTCATCTTTGTTTTGAAAAATATATAGTTTTACTAAAATGTATTCATTTAAATAATTAATATAAAAAGGTTTAAAATTTTATATTTTTCTTTGTTTAATTGATTCTATTAATTAAGTTTGAATACATAATATATATTTCTCTTTTCTGACATAAGAATAATATTTACAAACGTAAACGTCAATATCTGCCCAATAAACGAATATTAAAAGGTTCGAAAATACGCAGTAATCGCAAATACCGGTGTACTATTCAGCATTATCATAGCAGTAACCGTTAACACAGGGGTTAGAGTTACAGGCTAAAATAGTTAAAATATTGTCATAGCAGGAACCGTTAACACAAGGTTTCGAGTTACTGCCTAAAATAGTTATAATATTGTCATAGCAGGAACCGTTAACACAAGGTTTCGAGTTACTGCCTAAAATAGTTATAATATTGTCATAGCAGTAACCGTTAACACAGGGGTTAGAGTTACTGCCTAAAATAGTTATAATATTGTCATAGCAGTAACCGTTAACACAGGGGTTAGAGTTACAGGCTAAAATAGTTATAATATTGTCATAGCAGGAACCGTTAACACAGGGGTTAGAGTTACAGGCTAAAATAGTTATAATATTGTCATAGCAGGAACCGTTAACACAAGGTTTCGAGTTACTGCCTAAAATAGTTATAATATTGTCATAGCAGTAACCGTTAACACAGGGGTTAGAGTTACAGGCTAAAATAGTTAAAATATTGTCATAGCAGGAACCGTTAACACAAGGTTTCGAGTTACTGCCTAAAATAGTTATAATATTGTCATAGCAGTAACCGTTAACACAGGGGTTAGAGTTACAGGCTAAAATAGTTAAAATATTGTCATAGCAGGAACCGTTAACACAAGGTTTCGAGTTACTGCCTAAAATAGTTATAATATTGTCATAGCAGTAACCGTTAACACAGGGGTTAGAGTTACAGGCTAAAATAGTTATAATATTGTCATAGCAGGAACCGTTAACACAGGGGTTAGAGTTACTGCCTAAAATAGTTATAATATTGTCATAGCAGTAACCGTTAACACAGGGGTTAGAGTTACAGGCTAAAATAGTTATAATATTGTCATAGCAGGAACCGTTAACACAAGGTTTCGAGTTACTGCCTAAAATAGTTATAATATTGTCATAGCAGTAACCGTTAACACAGGGGTTAGAGTTACAGGCTAAAATAGTTAAAATATTGTCATAGCAGGAACCGTTAACACAAGGTTTCGAGTTACTGCCTAAAATAGTTATAATATTGTCATAGCAGGAACCGTTAACACACGGTTTCGAGTTACAGGCTAAAATAGTTAAAACATTGTCATAGCAGGAACCGTTAACACACGGTTTCGAGTTACTGCCTAAAATAGTTATAATATTGTCATAGCAGGAACCGTTAACACACGAGTTCGAATATTACAGGCTAAAAATAGTTAAAATATTTAGTTTCTACTCTGCGTATAAAAAAAAACGAGCTTTGTAAATTCGGCTGTTTGTTTTTAAAATCAAATCCATCCTATTTTGATGGCTTGGAATAACGATTAAAATAGAGAAACATTATTTTAACATTGTTAATTGTGCATTGTAGGTGTGCATACATCAAACAATATTAGTCCGTGGGCTGAAGGGGCCCACCTTGCAGCCCTCCACAAATTGACTAAACTATGTTTTTCTAACAGTTTCGGACCAATATTTTAGGATTATGAATGTTAACATTGGATAAACAGGGACGCACTATGGTTTTGGAGAGGTTAAAGAGAACCATGACGCAAGATTTTTGGAATTATGGGGTAGGGATAACAAATATGGACTTAAGTTTAAATTAACAGAGACTCACAATATTGGTGTGTATATTATAATTATCATATCATTATGTAGGTCACCAAAGGTCAAAAGGTCACATATTTCAGGCAATGCTTAAAATCTGACATATAAGCATTTATTTGATTAGTACTCTCTTAATATTCGATTATTTTTGTGTTAACAACTTGAAATCTGTAGGGGACATATCTTGCAACAAATCCGAAGTGTTAATGTTAGGCGAAATAACCGCATTTTAAACATGAGTACTTCCCTAGAATACTAGCCTTTACAGCACCGTTTAATATAAATTTTAGCAAATGGGTAAATACAGGGGCCAGACGTCGGCCAGTTGTCAGTCTAGGATGAATGCCCAAATAAAACCCAACACACGTAAAGGTATTTAAGCAAAATAAAGACAAAGACGTATCGCGAATGAACAACTATAAAAACGTGTATAGCCAATGGTGATTTGTTTAGTATGTAGATAAATTATTTTAGCATTAACTGAATAGAAATATTTATATTTTAACTTTGGAAGACTCTCATTGACGGATTCGAAACATGCACTCGAAGCTTCCGAGTTTGCTCGAATACAACAACAACAACAACGACAACAACAGAGTGGTACGGGATGGAAAACTACAAAACAAAACAGATGAACATTTATCAAAAGAGTATATGCCAAAAAGGTCTGATGTCATCATCATTTCAACAAGTCCTTCAAAAGTCAATATGATGAATCAGTGTTACATTTGTCCAAAATGTATGTATGGCCTCGCGATCTAACTCGTCACATGTGAAGTAAACATGGATTGTTGGGAAAATAACCCTTCTCATCATCATCATCAGCAGCAGCAGCAGCAGCAGCAGCAGCAGCAGCAACAGCAGCAAAAGCAGCAGCAGCAGCAAAAAGAGAAGAAACCCGCTGCATTTTCCATTAGTAGCAAGGGATCCTTTATATGCACCATCCCACAGACAGGATAGAACATACCATGGCTTTTGAAATACCAGTCGTGGTGCACTGGGTGAAAAAATATTGATGTAAATAAAATAAAAATATTACAAGAAGATTGATGATGAAAAACTGATAATATCTGTTCAAACTGAGCAAATAAACGGGACTGAGTATTTCAGCTTCAATGAAATTAACCTGCAGCTCGTAAAACATGTCACCCGCTACCCGCACATGCGAAGTATTCTGCATCCTACTTACCAGTGCAAGTTTTTCCGTCCCCGGTGTAGCCGCTGTTGCACATACAGGTGTAGTTGCCGTCAGTGTTGGAACACATAGCATTGGCATCGCAGACATTGTCCATGGTACATTCGTTGATATCTAGAGAAGAGGTATCTTTTGTTTAACGACACCACTAAAGCACATTGATTTATTATTCATTGGCTATTGGATGTCAAACATTTGGTTATTTTGACATTGTCATAGAGTGGAAACCCGCTGCATTTTCCATTAGTAGCAAGGGATCTTTTATATACACCATGCCACAGACAGGTTAGCACATTTGATATACCAGTCGTGGTGCACTGGCTGGAACGAAAAATAGTCCAATGGGACCAGCGATGGAGATCGATCCTAGACCGACCGCACACTAGGTGAGCGCTTTACCAAAGGGATACGTCCCAATATCTAGAGAAAGGAAAGGAATGTATGTTTAACAACAACCTAGAACACTTTGTACTATAAATATTTGTCGTCTGTTGTCCGTTTGCAACAAAAGGGAAACTTGATTGCATGTTTAACGACAACCCAAACTGTTTTGAACTAAGGACGCTTGGAGTCCGTAGTCCGTTTGCAACAAAAGGGAACCGATGTATTGGAATGCAATTTTTTAATGATGAAAGTTAAAAGTTTTTAATATTATTATTATTATTATTATTATTTTAAATTTTATTTTAAAATATTTTATTAATTTTATATATATATATATATATATATATATATATATATATATATATATATATATATATAAAAATATTTTAAGTCAGTGAGCTCACAACAATGCTAAGTATTTCTGGGAACAATAAAATGTACTTTAAAAAATAATAATAATAAAAAAAAAAATATATATATATATTCATGTTTAAAGCATATACTGCATTCAAAAACTCTCACATCCACTCACCTACTCGCCTACTCACCCTCCCCACAAATAGTCATGTACATCAGTTTTTATACGTGTCAGTAATTAGTTTTAATTATTTCTGGGAGCAAGAAAGAAGAGAAAAAAGAAAGGAGGAAAAAAGAAATATTACAAAAGACAGAAAAGAATAACGGTGCAGCAAATTTTCTCTTTTAATGTTCTCTTATACCATTTCTTCCAATATTTTTCAAAATATTCGTATTCACATTTTTAAGGCATAATATTTATTTGAATTTCTAATTTGTTTCTAATTGTCCATTGAAGTGACAGTAAGTTGAACTTTTGTTTTTGCATTTTCATAGAGTAAATATAATATTTCATATTAATAATCATCCAATTTACTACACTGCTATTTGCTTTATTATGCCAAACTAAGATAACGATATGTTAACCCAAAGTATTTGTTATCCAATCTGCATTAGATTTCCATAGTTCTTTAACAAAATGACAATCATAAAATAAGTTTTCCATTGTCTCTGGCAGCAGATTACAGAAAGTACATTTATTGGAATCCATATTGTGAATAGTATATATAAACAAAGTTAGTTGCGAGTATTCCATGCACTATTCTGTACTGAATCCACTTCAATGTTGTATCTCTGGTACATTTAAAGGGTATGCTATAATATATTTTCCATTCTCTTAATGATTAGTGAAAACCTTTTTCCTGATATTTTAATTGCGATTTTGGAATTTTTGGTGTACTGTATAGCAGTTTATATTGTTCTTTGCAACTTGTTTCTCTTTTAAAATCTGCTTTAAATTTTGTGGATAAACTGGTTTATAATTAGGAAAAAATCCAGAATTTGAAAATTTTATTTTCCATATTTTTCAATAAAAACATTTTACTGCTTTAATTAAAGACGTATAATGTAAAAATTCGTTATTATATAATACTTCACCAGAAAGCCGCAATATACACCAATTAAATCGTTTATAAAAATAATTCCCTTTTCAGCATACTTTTTGTAGAAAATAGGTTTTTTTATGTTTTAATATTGTGTACCAAATATTGATATCAGCTATGTCTTCTATACATCCAATGATTTCTTCATATTGAATTTTTCTCCAGCTTTTAAGAACATCTTTCCAAAAAGGATTACTTATATTTTGCTTTTTCTTACTTTTTGATCCCCATATATAATTAAATCCTGCATTGATACATTTGTGACGGATGAAAAAAGATGTATCCATTTTGAATCATTTGTAAGTAGTCCTCTTATCCATATTGATTTTAAGGCTTTATATAGATTGAAATATTAATAATTCTTAATCCTCCATTTTGATAATCTTGAATTATTGTTCCACGTTTGATTTTTTCTGGTTTGTTTTCCCATATAAAAAAATATATATATATAAATTCAGACGGAGTTGGTAATGAAATTAGTAAATTTATTATTTTAGGTATTATTAAAGTAAGTTAAAAGTTGATATAAAATTGTTTTATTATTTTTTAAACCCATACCAACTTGCATAGCATGTTAAATAAAATATCGGTGTAAATAAAATAGTTTCTTTACAAATTATCATCAAACTGCATATGTTAAATCTTCTTTTAATAGAGGTATGAAAGCAGCTTAGAAAAGTCAGGGTAAAGGGCAGTTCTGCCTTTGCATTACTGTAATGGTTACTAATACCAATACAGGTAGAACTGCATATTTTGGCTGTTCCAGTATTGTGCTCATCCCTATATTAAAATGAACTTTAATCTATACAATATGTTTGATGATAATTTGTCAAGAATTTTTTTTTTTATTTACATAGAACTGTTTGCAATTTGTTTTAATGAAAGTTGGTATGGGTATATATATACGACTTAGCATGCTTTACTATAGTTGTTATATATCAATTCAAGGGACTTGTAAATTCAGCAGAAAAAGATAATATATATCATCTAATATAAAGTCCACCTATTAATACTGCATTGAGTGATCAGATAATGAGACACGTAAACACACGCGTACGGAGACGCATAATTGGAATCTACTCAACATATTTATATAAAAAACGATTGTTACGGATCACGCATTACGGATTAAGTAGATGCATACATTTTGCGAAGAAATGCAATTTACGTCTTACGTGATATTCTATTTTATATCAAGCCATCTACGCTCGTTTGTGAATATTCTGTTACACAGATTACATTGACAAAAATTCTGGATAATACATAAATTGTTTTAGCTAGAAGGTGCTATATTTATAACCGACAGAAAATTTATTGCATGTGATATGCTGTTTCCACCAACTATGAACATACTCGCACATACTCGCACGGGCACGCACAGACCGACAGAATAGAACATGCACGTTTTTTTCCGCGAGTTTCTTCTGATATTACAAGAAGATTGATGATGAAAAACTGATAAGATATGTTCAATACAGAACTCCATTAGATTTAGTGCTATTTTTCTGTTTCGGTAAAAACTTGTTTTGCCGACAGAAAACGTGTGTCATAAAAAGTGCACATCTGTGCGGATTAGGTGAAAATCCGGCCTAACCTTGACATAAACTCTAAACATAAAGTTCAAACTGAGCAAACAAACTGGACTAAGTATAACATTAAACGTGAAGTTTAATGCAAGATTACCAGTTTGGGGTATTAAAATGTTATACGTTGTAAATGTTACAACAGCACTGAAATTGACTTGGATAAGAGGATTATTTCTATCACGATCCAATTGGACAACTCTATTTCAATCTGCAACAGGCTTAACAACTAAACAATTTATAATATATAGGGATAATTTTATTGAAATTATTAATTTGTTTTGGAAAGATGTATTAAATAGCTGGCTAATACTTCAACAAAAACGCGGCTTTAATAATGATGATTTGTTAAGTTCTAATATTTGGTATAATAATAACATATTAATAGACAAAAAAACCAAACAATATTTTATAAACACTACATTGAAAAAGGTATATTATTTATATACGATTTATTAGATGACGAAGGACGATACATGAAATTTGATACCTTTAAAGCAAAATATAACATAAGGTCAAATGTTTTAGAATATACCTCGTTATTAACGGCTGTCAAATCCTTTATGCGTCGTATAATAAATACAAGTAATTAAACATTCAATTTAGGCAAAAATCCAATATTTCCATCGAAAATTAAATTCTTTCTAAAAGACCAATTGGGAAGTAAAATCTTTTACAAACTACTAAATCAATCATCTATAGTTCCTACATCACAAATGAAATATTCAGCGGAAGGGTGTGATTTTACCTCTTCATTATGGGCGAAATATTATAGTTTACCATTTTGCTTTTTAAAAGACCCAACGATGTTGTGGTCTCAGTACCAGATTGTACAATAGAATTATACCAACACATACCTTTTTACATAAAATAAAACGGATTGATTCTAGTATGTGCAAGTTTTGTTCACATAAACCAGAAACACCGTAGCATCTATTTTATGACTGTCCTAAAGTATTATAGAAAAATGGTTATTACAAACAGGTGATTATACCCATTTGAATACGAACACAGTCTTATTTGTAAACATATACATATATTTGTAAACTGGTTAATTGTTAACGTAAAATATTACATATACAAATCAAAATTACGAAAGAGTACAAATGAAACTGGTATCAACAATTTTATTAAAGATAAGTTACAAATAGAAAAATACATATATTACAAAAACTGTTTACATACAGAATTCGACGACAATTGGGAACCATGGTTAAAAGTTCTAGAAGGCCACAACTGAAACACGTAGTACTTTTGTTATGTGTATAATTTTAAGTATGAAGCCAGTTTGGAAGTATATCTATAACTTCATTTTAAGTTTTCTTTTCAATCTTCTTTTTATTTCCACTTTTGTCACTGCTCCTTTTTTATATATTTGTATATTGTTTGCTATGTATTTTGTAAGGTAGTGAATTCAGGGCCCCAACCCTGACAATATCATAACATATTTCTGGGGCAATAAACTATTTATTAAAAAACCCCACTCCAAAACAACCAAAACAAAAATACAAAAAATACAATAAAACATGAACAAAAAAGAAAAAAGAAAAAAGGATTTTAGCTTCAATGTCTTGCTACTAGCCCATGTGCAGCATTCAGCTTCCTACTTACCGGTGCATGTTTTGTTATGGATAACGCATTACAGATTACTTATTCGCATAAATATTGCGGATAAATAAAACTGACGTCTTACGTGATATTCTATTTTATATCAAGCTATCTACGCTTGTTTGTGAATATTCTGTTACAGTTTACTTTGACAAAAAAATTTCTCTCGAGGTAATACATTAATTATCGTAGCTAGAAGGTGCTATATTTATAAACCGACAGAAAATTTATTGCATGTGATATGCTGTTCCCACAAACTATGAACATACTCGCACGGACACGAACAGATCGACACAGAATAGAACATGTACGGTTGTTTCCTTCAGTTTCTTCAGATATTACAAGAAGATTGATGACGAAAAACTGATAATATATGTTCAATACAGAACTCCATTAGATTTAGTGTTAGTTTCTGTTTTGATAAAAACGTGTTCTGCTGATAGCAAATGTCTGTCAGAAAAAGTGCGTGTCTGTGTGGGTTTGGTGAAAAACCCAGCCTAACCATTACAGAAACTCTAAAGCGAAAGTTCAAACTGAGCAAATAAACGGAACTGAGTATTTCAGCTTTAATGAAATTAAACTGCAGCTCGTAACACATGCCTACCGCTACCCACACATGCGCAGTATTCTGCTTCCTACTTACCTATGCACGTTTTGCCGTCCCCGGTATAGCCACTGTTGCACGTGCAAGTGTAACTGCCGTCAGTGTTGGAACACATAGCGTTAGCGTCGCAGTCGTTGTCCATTCTACATTCGTCTATATCTAGAGAAAGGAGAGGAATGTATGGTTAAACACAACCCAAAACGTTTTGAACAATGGTTAGCTGGTGTTTGTAGTCCGTTTGTAACAAAAGAGAACCGAAATGTATGTTTAACGACACCCCAGAACGTTTTGTGACTATAGAGATTTGGTGTGTGTAGTCTGTTTACAACAAAAGAGAACTGATGAATTGGCATGCAACTCTAATGAAGAAAGTTGAAAGTTGACATAAAAACATATTAAGTTTTAAACCCATACCAACTCGCATAGCACATTAAAAAAGATATCCGGATAAATAAAAAAGGTTTCTTTGCAAATTATCATCAAACTGCATAGGTTAAATGTTCTTTTAATACAGGTATGAAAGCAACTTGTGAAAGTCATGGTAAAAGGCAGTTCTGCCTTTGCATTATTGTACTGATTACTAGTAACAATGCATTAACCTTTTTTTATTTTCATAGAACTGTTTGTAAATAAATGCTATGAAAGTTGGTATGGGTTTATATAAGATTGAGCATGATATATTGGAATAGTTATATATCAAATTCAAGGGACTTGTAAATCAGACAGAAAACGATAGTATATATTATCTAATATAAAGACCACCTGTTGATAACAGCTGGATTCACAAGACTCTTGATTCACATTTATAATTGCAAAACTAATAAACCACCAATGAAATTCCCACTAACTACTGCCTGTAAGAACATTTTATATCATTACTAACTGCTACATACTCCCCCACCTCCTTCAAGTGAAGCTACATTCCTGCCATGAAGTGTTACATATTCCTGGATGGTTTAATTACATTCATGTATTGAGAAATCGCCACTAGGTATTGCCAACATTACTATGAACATGTTTGAGTGAGTTTTACCTGTGCACGGAGATCCACTGTATCCAGTCAGACAGGTGCACTTGTAGGATCCCACTGTGTTCACACACGCAGCAGTCGAACCGCATAGCTGTTTGTTCACACATTCGTTCATATCTAGTGAAGAAGAAAAATCCATTTCATATTAGATAACAATGAACAGGGTCTGGACTACATTCAAGCATACTGGGCAGTCATCAAAGAAGCCAACTTTAGGTTATAACAATGGAGTTTAAAAACTTTTGTAAAATAAAAAATAAAGGAATCACTAGATTGTTTCAGTCCTGCAGGTAAGTAATTTTCAAGAACATTTATTAATAATGAACCGAATAAACATTTAGTTCACTCAGAATGAATTAACATTTTCTTATATCATTGGGTAAAAACAAAATACTAGGGTCAAAGGAAAGGCGTGTGATCTTCAAATGAATCCCTGATGCAGAAACTACTGAGCCACATGAAGAGAACTACATTGGATAGCTTCATATCATTGACCTACTGGGGTCTCTATCTGAGTGCTTGAAGAAGAAGAAGAATTTGGAGACGAACAAGTAGAAAACATGCCTACTGACTTGTATTAACTCACCAGTTTTGCAATTCTTTCCATTATAACCGGGAAGGCAGACACAGACATAGTCTTCATCCAGATCGTAGCACGTGCGTACGTGTAAACACGGGTTCGAACTGCAGGCTAGAATGACATGTAACATGTAACAAACAATGAGCTTAAATGGCAAGACTGAAATTGTGACAAATTATCGTTACAATTTATAGTTTGGAACCATTTATCCAGTTAAAGAAATTAGATTCATTCTTATAATAATATATATTTTATTTGAAAAACTTATTCAGCATAATTGTAATCCAGGGTAAGATAAGTCTGTTAGAACCCAAATGTTTGTTTCTTTATTTCTTTATTTATATAAAATTTGTTGTCAATAATTCCAACACAACATGGAGTTAATGGTTTTTTAACTAATAAAAGGTAAATGTTTCATATCTATTTTGAGAAATATTTTATAGACAAAACCACAGCGCGTCGGTGTTTCATTATGGTGTTCTATATTTTAATCTGTTAGTCACAAATAGTACAAAGACGGCATCTGTATTACAAAGATCTGCTTATACTCACGTGAGACTCCTGAAAAAAGTTTGAAAAAGAATCTTAAATACACGAAAGAGATTAATGTACATGAATACATATGTCATTCATACATTTCAAATATGTATTATTTTACACCTATAACAAAATTTTAACAACGATTTAACAAAGATTTTATGTAAATACAAGACATGGATGAGCAGGCACTTGTGCAGGGTTGGGTTTCTGGGGGTCGAACCTTCTTACCCCAGCAACTTCGCTCGCTACTGTTTGGAACCCCCACCTGCATAAATTCCTGCACATGCATCTGCTGAGCTTTGCATCATTGCTGAAATGCATTATGAAAAGGCAAAGAAAGAAAAAACGTTTTGTTTTTGTTTAACGACACCACTGGAGCACATCGATTAATTAATCATCAGCTATTGGGTGTCCAATTTTGTTTTAATCTGAATAGTAGTCGCCAGAGGAAACCTGCTGCATTTGTTACTAATGGAGCAAGGGATCTTTTATATGCACTTTCCCACAGACAGGAAAACACATACGACGGCCTTTGTCCAGTGGTGGTGCACTGGTTGGAATAAGAATACAAAACTATCAGCAGAATGGATCCACCAAGGTGGTTCGATCCTACGACGCAAGCATCTCAAGCGAGCACTCAACCGATTGAGCTAATTCCCGCCCCCGCAAAGAAAGAAGAGCAAGGAAAAGACAGTGGAGAGGAAAGAAAGTGGCCCGTAGGTGGGGTGATGTGATACAGACAGACAGACAGAAACTGGCCCGTAGGTGGGGTGATGTGATACAGACAGACAGACAGACAGAAACTGGCCTGTAGGTGGGGTGATGTGATACAGACAGACAGACAGAAACTGGCCTGTAGGTGGGGTGATGTGATACAGACAGACAGACAGAAACTGGCCCGTAGGTGGGGTGATGTGATACAGACAGACAGACAGAAACTGGCCCGTAGGTGGGGTGATGTGATACAGACAGGCAGACAGAAACTGGCCCGTAGGTGGGGTGATGTGATACAGACAGACAGGCAGACAGAAACTGGCCCGTAGGTGGGGTGATGTGATACAGACAGACAGACAGACAGAAACTGGCCCGTAGGTGGGGTGATGTGATACAGACAGACAGACAGAGAGAAACTGGCCCGTAGGTGGGATGATGTGATACAGACAGACAGACAGACAGAAACTGGCCCGTAGGTGGGGTGATGTGATACAGACAGGCAGACAGAAACTGGCCCGTAGGTGGGGTGATGTGATACAGACAGACAGGCAGACAGAAACTGGCCCGTAGGTGGGGTGATGTGATACAGACAGACAGACAGACAGAAACTGGCCCGTAGGTGGGGTGATGTGATACAGACAGACAGACAGAGAGAAACTGGCCCGTAGGTGGGATGATGTGATACAGACAGACAGACAGACAGAAACTGGCCCGTAGGTGGGGTGATGTGATACAGACAGACAGACAAAAACTGGCCCATAGGTGGGGTGATGTGATACAGACAGACAGACAGAAACTGGCCCGTAGGTGGGGTGATGAGATACAGACAGACAGACAGAAACTGGCCCGTAGGTGGGGTGATGTGATACAGACAGACAGACAGACAGACAGAAACTAGCCCGTAGGTGGGGTGATGTGATGCAGACAGACAGAAACTGGGCCGTAGGTGGGGTGATGTGATACAGACAGACAGACAGACAGAAACTGGCCTGTAGGTGGGGTGATGTGATACAGACAGACAGACAGAAAGTGGCCTGTAGGTGGGGTGATGTGATACAGATAGACATACAGACAGAAACCGGCCCATAGGTGGGGTGATGTGATACAGACAGACAGACAGAAAGACAGACAGACATGAGACATGTATATGCGTACGTACTGGTGCACGTTTTCCCATTCCCGGTGTAACTCGCGTTACAGGCAGAGTAGTAACTACTACACGTGTTGCTACAAACACACAGAGAGACAGAAATAAAACATGTATATGAGTACATACAGGTACACGTTTTCCTGTTCCCGGTGAATGATGTTTTGGATGACAGGGATTTGTTTTCAATTTTCGTGACTTAAGCCGGTAAATACTATATTTGTGAACGTTCTACCCGCGCCATAGCATATTACGTTTGCGTGGGAATACACGTTATATCCAAGAAAATAAGTTACTCTAGAATGTGTATTTTGACTAAAACCAACTGGTAATATTGTTCCATCTAGACACGGTCTACACTGCTTCATTCTGTTAAACACTAACTGATACTGTAATGAAATAAAATTTATTTTCTAAATATTTTATTAAATCAAAAAACATTTTTTTTGAATTTATTAAATATTAAAATTAAAATTTTCAACTTTTAAATTTGAATATCCTCCAAAAGAGCATAAAATGACCTCTGATGTTACTACATGTTGTTGCAATATTTTTTAACAGTTTTGAGCTAATAATTTGGTAAAAAAGAGCAAAAGTTGGATTTTATTGGTCGATAATGAGTTTCTCAATTATTACAATTGGACAGAAGATCTAAATATAATAAATATATCACTACTAAATGTAATTAAACACTTTAAATAAATAGTATACAGTTTTTAACAACATTAAGTACTCTAATAATACATTTCACCTACATTTATGTAAATTACACACTTCGGTCATTTTTCAAAACTGGTCTTTTATCCTTAAGAAATGTAATAGGCTAATATTCTATGTTGTCTGAATGTATTTATTGTGTTCAGTAAGCAGATGCTGGTACACTTGTCAAGTTTATTGCAGAAAATGTGCCAAAAAGGTTAACATTTGGCTTGTAATACATATGGCAGAATAATCCATAATGCATATTCAGTGGTCATTACTACAAACATCCTACCAATCAAGAAATACTACATTGAGGTATCCAACACACTGGCACATGATTACACTTGTTAACAGTTATCACTGGGAACTGAAAAAGATGGTGCAAGTACTTCTTGGTAGGATTTGTATCAGCATATTGTGACAAAATCTTCATTTTCAAAGTTGTCGTCAACAAAAAACATATTATGGTGTATACCTAAATAACATCTGTAGGGCATATTCGTATTAATATGCATTTATATGGACTGTTTTGCATTTTACAAACTGGCTACATGTCTAATACAGTAAATGAAGTAGATTAAGTAAATACAGCAGGTCAAAATTGAATCTGAGGCCTATCATGTCTAATTTTCCCTGAAATTAGTGTGTACAAATTTGTTGCAAATGGCCCCAATTTTGTGACTTTCACCATCCCTCTGACACATTTCTAATAATGTTCCATGAATTCAGTCACCATATCTTTAATAAGCTTCCACTTATCATATCTAAAATGCAAAATTTTACAGTTTCAGATTTTAATTTTTTTTAAATTTCAAAAATTTAAATTTAAGTTTAATATTTCAATAAAAATGAAGTAAAATCTAATGATTGATTTTTTTTCCTTTAAATATTTCAAAATCTTTCCAAGACAACTCTGTGCAGATAGAACATACGTAGAAGAAAAAATAGCTGTTCATTGTATGAAGAAATTCCAACATTTGATAAAATGATTACATTTTGAAGTTGGTGTCCCTCAAGATTCCATTGCTAAAATTGGCCATGGCAAGGCACTGTGGTAGGTGTTTTAACACAGCCTGTATATACTCTCAGTTTAAAGGTGACATCCCGATACTTACTGAGCATTGCTTTAATATGTATATCATTGATATGCATTAGTGTGGGCCAGTTTTTAGGGGGGGGGGGGGCGGGGAATGGACTGATAGGCCTCAGATTACAGTTATCTTCCCATTTGGTTGTCCAAAATCCGGAAATTTGACCGCGCAAGTAGTCTGCTGTTTGACTGATTATTTCATGGCAGACAGCTATGAAGTGGCAACTGTTTGACTGAAGTGACAGGGGATAGCATGTAGTTTGTAAACATGTGTAACTTGTTGACATTGAAGACTTGTTTGTGGTAATTCCGGCCCATGCTAAAGTAGTGCTTTTTGTGTAAAATGGGTGTACTCCGGCCAGGTTTAGAGGGTGTGTCTGTTTAAACCAATATGCTGGGAGAAAGAGCTGGACAACAGGGGTTGTCCTTTGCATGGTATGTGTCCCCCATGCAGGCAAAGGTACATACAAAACTTTACGGGCCTGCTGATATTAATAAAAATGTTATAGCCACTAAGGCTATATAGAAACATATAGCGAAATTAATTGTGGTCTGAGGCCAAATGCAGCTTGTAAAACATGACCACCTCTATCCGCACATGCGCAGTATTCCGCTTCCTACTTACTGGTGCAGGTTTTGCCATCCCCGGTGTAGCCACTGTTGCACATGCAGGTGTAGTTGCCGTCAGTGTTGGAACACACAGCGTTGGCATCGCAGACATTGTCCATGGTACATTCGTTGATATCTAGAGAAGAGGTATCTTTTGTTTAACGACACCACTAAAGCATATTGACTTATTAATTATCATGCTATTGGATGTCAAACGTTTGGTTATTTTGACACTGTCATAGAGTGGAAACCCGCTGCATTTTCCATTAGTAGCAAGGGATATTTTATATGCACCAAACCACAGACAGGTTAACACATAGCACATCCTTTGATATACCAGTCGTGGTGTACTGGCTGGAACGAGAAATATCCCAATGGGTCCAGCGACGGGGATTCGAACCTAGACTGACCGCGCACCAAGTGAGCGCTTTACCACTGGTATACGTCACAATATATAGCGAAAGGAGAGGAATGTATATTTAACGACACCCTAGAACGTTTTGAACTATAAATATTTGTTGTATGTAGTCCGTTTGCAACAAAAGGGAACTTGATTGCATGTTCAACAACAACCCAAAATGTTTTGAACTATGAATGATTGGAGTCTGTAGTCCGTTTGCAACAAAAGGGAACCGCTGTATTGGTATGCAATTCTTTCATGAAGGAAGTTAAAAGTTTTTTTTAAATTATTTTTGTTTCAATTTTAATTTTTAATTTTTAATTTTTTAATTTTTTTTAAAAGTAAATTTTATTGTCCCGAGAAATATTTGGCAGTGTCTGTGTTGGGAAACTCTAAGCTGACCTCACTGACTTACAAATATTAAAAATATATTTCAAATATATATAGAGAATACACATATATTTAAAACATATACTGCATTCAAAAACTCTCACATCCACTCACCTACTCACCCCTCCCTCAGTTTTCATACATGTTAGTAATTAGTTTTAATTATTTCTGGGAGCAAGATAGAAGAGAATTAAAAAAGGAAAAAAGAAATAGCAGAAGAGAGAGAAAAGAATAACGTTGCAGAAAAGTTTCTCTTTTAATGTTTGTGTCTAAGCCATTATGTTAAACTAGAGTTGAAAAGGTTCATGAAAAATGGTCAATAAATAAATTATACCATTTCTTCCAATATTTTTCAAAATATTCGTATTCACAGTTTTTAAGCGGAACACACCTTTGAATTTCTAATTAGTCTTTAATTGTCCATTGTAGTCATCGTAAGTTCAACTTTTGTTTTTGTATTTTCATAGAATAAATTTAATATTTTATATTAATAATCATCCAATTTACTACACTGATATTTGCTTCATTATGCAAGAACATCTTTATTTTCCCATATAAAACTATAAAATCTTTTATTTAATATTTGGATTAGTTGTTCAGATGGAGTTGGTAATAATGGTAATGACATTAGTAAATTTATTATTTTAGGTATTATTAAAGAAAGTTGATAAAACAAATAGTTGTTTTAAACCCATACCAACTCGCATAGCACATTAAAAACTATTGGTGTAAATAAAATAAAAGTTTCTTATTATTATTGTAAATTATCATCAAACTGCATAGATTAAATGTTATTTTAATACAGATATGAAAACAACTTAGCAAAGTCAAGGTAAAGGGCAGTTCTGCATTTGCATTATTGTATTGATTACTAATAACAATGCAGGTGGCATTGCATACTTTGGTTGTTCCGGTATTTTAAGCTCATCCCTATATTAAAATGAGCTTTAATGTATACAATATATTTGATGATAATTTGTCAAGAAACGATTTTTATTTACATAGAACTGTTTGCAATTTGTTTTTTAATGAAAGGTGGTATGGGTTTATATGACTTAGGATGCTTTATTATAGTAATTATATATCAATTCAAAGGATTTGTAAACCCTGCAGAAAAAGATAAGATATAGAATCTAATATAAAGTCCACCTGTTAATAAAGCATTGAGTGATTGGATAATCAGACGAATAAACACATGCATACAGAGACACATAATTGGAATGTACTCAACATATTTATATAGAAAGCGATTGTTACGGAGTACACATTACGGATTACGTATACGCATAAATATTGCGGACAAATGGAATTCACTACTTACGTGATATTCTATTTAATCTACGCTCGTTGATGAATATTTTGTTACACAGTTTACTTTGACAAAAATGTACTATCTGGATAATACATAAATTGTGCTAGCCAGACGGTGCTATATTTATAAACCAACGTCAGAAACACAAAACGTGAATGGCTGTCTTTACCTCAATTAGGTCGTTTTACTGGCACTTATATATATTTAAACGTTTTACCCGCGCCATAACATATTACGTTTGTGGGGCGGGACGTAGCCCAATGGTAAACCGCTCGCTTGAAGGGCAGTCGGTTTGGGATCGATCCCCGTTGGTGGTCCCATTGGGCTATTTTTCATTCCAGTCAGTGCACCACGACTGGTATATCAAAGGCCGTGGTATGTGTTATCCTGTCTGTGGGATCGGGCATATTAAAGATCCCTTGTTACTAATGGAAAAATGTAGCGGGTTTCCTCTCTATGTCTGTCTCAAAATGACCATATATTTGACATCCAATAGCTGATGATTAACAAATCAATGTGCTCTAGTGGTGTCGTTAAACAAAAGAAACTTTATTTATTTTATTATGTTTGCGTGGAAATATTATCTGTACAAGTTATGTCCAAGAATACAAGGTACTCTATAATGTTTATTCTGTCTACAACCAACTGGTAATATCGTCTCATCTATACACTATGTACATCACTTCATTCTGTTAAACGCTAAAGTGAATTGTTGGCCTACCTATATCTCGAGATTATCATAATACTATTTACGCTAACCTCAAATCTAGCGACCCTATCGCTGTGTTTCCACCTTACCCGCACAGACAGATTTTTTTCTCTAAGATTCCAACAGAAAATTAATTGCATGTGACAAGCTGATTCCACCAACTTTGAACATACTCGCAAACACTCGCACGGACACACACAGAATAGAACATGCACGGCCTTTTCCGTCAGTATCTTCTGATATTACAAGAAGATTGATGACGAAAGACTGATATGTGTTCAATACAGACCCTATCGCTTACAGAACTCCATTAGATTTAGTGTTATTTTTCTGTTTTGGTCTAAACGTGTTTTGCCGACAGAAAACGTCTGTGCAGATTTGGTGAAAACCCAGACTAACCCTGACAGAAACTCGAAACCGAAAGTTTAAACTAAGCAAATAATCCAGAATGAGTATTTCAGCGTTAACGAAATTAAACTGCAGCTCGTAAAACATGTCCACCGCTAATCGCACATGCGCAGTATTCTGCATCCTACTTACCGGTGCACGTTTTGCCGTCCCCGGTGTAGCCGCTGTTGCACATGCAGGAGTAGCTGCCGTCAGTGTTGGAACACATAGCGTTAGCGTCGCAGTTGTTGTCCATGCTACATTCGTCGATATCTAGAGAAAGGAGAGGAATGTATGTTTAACAACAACCCAGAACGTCTTGAACAACGGTTAGCTGGTGTTTGTAGTCCGTTTGTAACAAAAGAGAACCGGAATGTATGTTTAGCGACACCCCAGAACGTTCTGTGACTATAGAGATTTGGTGTGTGTAGTCTGTTTACAACGAAAGAGAACTGATGAATTGGCATGCAACTCTAATGAAGAAAGTTGAAAGTTGACATAAAAACATATTAAGTTTTAAACCCATACCAACTCGCATAGCACATTAAAAAAGATATCCGGATAAATAAAAAAGGTTTCTTTGCAAATTATCATCAAACTGCATAGGTTAAATGTTCTTTTAATACAGGTATGAAAGCAACTTGTGAAATTCAAGGTAAAGGGCAGTTCTGCCTTTGCATTATTGTACTGATTACTAGTAACAATGCATTAACCTTTTTTTATTTACATAGAACTGTTTGTAAATAAATGCTATGAAAGTTGGTATGGGTTTATATAAGATTGAGCATGATTTATTGGAATAGTTATATATCAAATTCAAGGGACTTGTAAATCAGACAGAAAACGATAGTATATATTATCTAATATAAAGACCACCTGTTGATAACAGCTGGATTCACAAGACTCTTGATTCACATTTATAATTGCAAAGCTAATAAACCACCAATGAAATTCCCACTAACTACTGCCTGTAAGGACATTTTATATCATTACTAACTGCTACATACTCCCCCACCTCCTTCAAGTGAAGCTACATTCCTGCCATGAAGTGTTACATATTCCTGGATGGTTTAATTACATTCACGTATTGAGAAATCGCCACTAGGTATTGCCAACATTACTATGAACATGTTTGAGTGAGTTTTACCTGTGCACGGAGATCCACTGTATCCAGCCAGACAGGTGCACTTGTAGGATCCCACTGTGTTCACACACGCAGCAGTTGAACCGCATAGCTGTTTGTTCACACATTCGTTCATATCTAGTGAAGAAGAAAAATCCATTTCATATTAGATAACAATGAACAGGGTCTGGACTACATTCAAGCATACTGGGCAGTCATCAAAGAAGTCAACTTTAGGTTATAACAATGGAGTTTAAAAACGTTTGTAAAATAAAAAATAAAGGAATCACTAGATTGTTTCAGTCCTGCAGGTAAGTAATTTTGAAGAACATTTATTAATAATGAACCGAATAAACATTTAGTTCACTCAGAATGAATTAACATTTTCTTATATCATTGGGTAAAAACAAAATACTAGGGTCAAAGGAAAGGCGTGTGATCTTCAAATGAATCCCTGATGCAGAAACTACTGAGCCACATGAAGAGAACTACATTGGATAGCTTCATATCATTGACCTACTGGGGTCTCTATCAGAGTGCTTGAGGAAGAAGAAGAATTTGGAGACGAACAAGTAGAAAACATACCTACTGACTTGTCGTATTAACTCACCAGTTTTGCAATTCTTTCCATTATAACCGGGAAGGCAGACACAGACATAGTCTTCATCCAGATCGTAGCACGTGCGTACGTGTAAACACGGGTTCGAACTGCAGGCTAGAATGACATGTAACATGTAACAAACAATGAGCTTAAATGGCAAGACTGAAATTTTGACAAATTATCATTACAATCTATAGTTTGGAACCATTTATCCAGTTAATGAAATTAGATTCATTCTTATAATAATATATATTTTATTTGAAAAGCTTATTCAGTATAATTTAAAGCATAATTGTAATCCAGGGTCTGTTAGAACCCAAATGTTTGTTTCTTTATTTCTTTATTTATATAAAATTTGTTGTCAATAATTCCAACAGATGATAGAGTTAATGGTTTTTTAACTAATAAAAGGTAAATGTTTCATATCTATTTTGAGAAATATTTTATAGACAAAAACTATATAATTCAAAACCACAGCACGTCGGTGTTTCATTATGTTGTTCTATATTTTAATCTTTTAGTCATAATAGTACAAAGACGGCATCTGTATTACAAAGATCTGCTTATACTCACGTGAGACTCCTGAAAAAAGTTTGAAAAAGAATCTTAAATACACGAAAGAGATTAATGTACATGAAAACATATGTCATTCATACATTTCAAATATGTATTATTTTACAACTATAACAAAATTTTAACAACGATTTAACAAAGATTTTATGTAAATACAAAACATGGATGAGCAGGCACTTGTGCAGGGTTGGGTTTCTGGGGGTCGAACCTTCTTACCCCAGCAACTTCGCTCGCTACTGTTTGGAACCCCCACCTGCATAAATTCCTGCACAGGCATCTGATGAGCTTTACATCATGCTGAAATGCATTATGAAAAGGCAAAGAAAGAAAAAACTTTTGTTTTTGTTTAATGACACCACTGGAGCACATCGATTAATTAATCATCAGCTACTTTGTGTCCAATTTTGTTTTAATCTGAATCGTAGTCGTCAGAGGAAACCTGCTGCATTTGTTACTAATGGAGCAAGGGATATTTTATATGCACTTTCACACAGACAGGAAAACACATACCACGGCCTTTGTCCAGTGGTGGTGCACTGGTTGGAATAAGAATAAAAAACTATCAGCTGAATGGATCCACCGAGGTGGTTCGATCCTGCGACGCAAGCATCTGAAGCGAGCACTCAAACGATTGAGCTAATTCTCGCCCCCGCAAAGAAAGAAAAGCAAGGAAAAAACAGTGGAGAGGAAAGACAGACAGACATGAGACATGTATATGCGTACGTACTGGAACACATTTTCCCATTACTGGTGTAGCCCGCGTTAGAGGTAGAGTAGTAACTACTAGACGTGTTGCTACAAACACACAGAGAGACAGAAATAAAACATGTATATGAGTACATACTGGTACACGTTTTCCTGTTCCCGGTGAATGATGTCTTCGATGACAGGGATTTGTTTTCATAAATTAAGGAAGTAAATACTATATTTGTGAACGTTCTACCCGCGCCATAGCATATTACGTTTGCGTGGGAATATTCCCCGATTCACGTTATGTCCAAGAGAACAAGTTAGTTGAGAATGTGTATTTTGACTAAAACTAACTGGTAATATTGTCCCATCTAGACACGATCTACATTGCTTCATTCTGTTAAACACTAACTAATGAAATAAAATGGTGTTAACAGTGAATTGTTGATCGACCTATATCTCGATATTATTAAATTACTGTTTACTCTAACCCGAAATCTAATCCCACCTAATACACACAGACATATCTGCTGTTTTCACCAACTATGAACATACTCACACACAGTGGCAAAGATACGCACAGAATAGAACATGCATGTTGTTGGGGGTTTTCCGTCAGTGTCTTCAGATATTACAAGAAGATTGATGATAAAAAAACTGATAATATCTGTTCTACACAGAACTCCACTAGATTAAGGTTATGTTTTTTTGTTTGAGTAAAAAACGTGTTTTGTCAACTGAAAACGTCTATCATAAAAGAATGTGTGTGTCTGTGTGTGTTTGATGAAAACCCAGCCTAATCGTGACATAAACTCTAAACCTAAAGTTCAAACTAAGCATATAATCGGGACTGAGTATTTCAGCGTCAATGAAATTAAACTGCAGATCGTAAAACATGTCCACCGCTACCCGCACATGCGCAGTATTCTGCTTCCTACGTACTGGTGCAGGTTTTCCCGTCCCCGGTGTAGCCGCTGTTGCACGTGCAGGAGTAGCTGCCATCAGTGTTAGAACACATAGCGTTAGCATCGCAATGGTTGTACCTGCTACATTCGTCGATATCTAGAGAAAGGAAAGGAATGTATGTTTACCCACAACCCAGAACGTTTTGAACAATGGTTAGTTGGTGTCTTTACTCGGTTTGTAACAAAAGAGAACCGGAATGTATGTTTAATGAGATCCCAGAACGTTTTGTGACTATGGAGATTTGGTGTTGTAGTCTGTTTACAACAAAACAGAAGTGATGAATTGGCATACATCTCTAATAAAGAAAGTTAAAAGTTGACCTAAAAACATATTATTAAGTTTTAAACACATACCAACTCGCATAGTACATTAAAAAATATCCGTGTAAATAAAATAATCATCAAACTGCAAAGGTTAAATCGGTATGAAAGGAACTTATGAAAGTCAAGGTAAAGGGCACTACTACTTTTGCATTATTATATTGATTACTAGTAACAATGCAGTAACATTTTTAACATAGAACTGTTTGAAAATAAATGTTATGAAAGTTGGTATGGGTCTATATGAGATTTAGCATGGTTTATTATAATAGTTACATATGAAATTCAAGGGACTTGTAAATCGGACAGAAAAAGATAGTATAAAGACCACCTTTTGCCGTATTTACAAGATTTGAGTCACATTTATAAATGAAAAACATTAATAAACCACTGCTGACTTGATATTTTTAATTATTTGCTTAAGTAAATTTTATTCTCCCCAGAAATATTTGGTAGTGTTGGGGTTGAGGAGCCCTGAGGTCAATGACTTACAAATATTTTAAATATATTTCATATATAAACAGAATATTTACATGTACACAATGTTCATGTTTAAAACATATACTGCATTCAAAAACTCTCACATCCACTCACCTACTCACCTACTCATCCCTCACCACAAATATTCATGTACCTCACTTTTTATACATGTCAGTAATTAGTTTTAATTATTTCTGGGAGCAAGAAAAAAGAGAAAGAAGAAAGGGAACAAAGAAATATCAGTAGAGACAGAAAAGAATAACGGTACAGCACATTTTCTCTTTAAATATTTTCTCTAAGCCATTATGTTAAACTAGATTTGAAAAAGTTCATAAAAAATTGTCAATAAATAAATTATATCATTTCTTCCAATACTTTTCAAAATATTCGTATTCACAATTTTTAAGCAGAATACGTCTTTGAAATTCTTTTGGTTTTGCATTTTCATAGAATAAATATAATATTTTATATTAATAATCATCCAATTACTACACTGCTATTTGCTTCAGTATGCAAACCTAAGATAACGATATGTTTATCAAAAGTAATATGTTCACCCAAAGTATTTGTTATCGAATTTGCCATAGATTTCCATAGTTGTTTAACAAAATGACAATCATAAAATGAGTGTTCCATTGTCTCTGGCAGCAGATTACAGAGGGTACATAGTGAATAGTAGCCTACATAAAAAAAATGGTTAGTTGCGAGTATTCGATGCTGTATTCTGTACTGAAACCACTGCAAAGTTGTATCTGGTACATTTAAAGGGTATGCTATAATATATTTTCCATTCCCTTAATGAATAGTTGAAACCTTTTCCCTGATTTTTAATTGTGATTTTGGAATTTTTGATGTATTGTATAGCAGTTTATATTGTTCCTTGGAACTTGTTTCTCTTTTAAAAACTGCTTGAAATTTTGGGGATAAAGTGGTTTATAATTAGGGAAAAAAAATGCAGTTTGACAATTACAATAACATTTTCCATATTTTTCAATAAAACAGTTTACTGCTTTAATTATAGACGTATAATAAAAATAAAAATCGTTATTATATAATACTTCATAATAAATTTGTCAACAGTTAGAAACCCGCCATATACACCAATTAAATCATTTATAAAAATATAATTCCGTTTTCGGCATACTTTTTGTAGGAAATAGGTTTTTTTATCTTTTAATATTTTACTGTTGTACCAAATAGTCATATCAACTATGTCTTCTATACTTTCAATGATTTCTTCACATTGAATTTTTCTCCAGCTTTCAAGAATAACTTTTCAAAAAGGATTATTTATATTTTGCATTTCCTTATTAATAAATTGATCACCGTATATAATTAAATCCTGTATTGATACATTTGTGATGGATGAAAAAAGATGCATCCATTTTGAATCATTTGTAAATAGTCTTCTCATCCATGTTGATTTTAAGGCTTTTATAGAGATTGAAATATTAATCATTCTTAATCCTAAATTTTGATAATTTTGAATTAGAGTTTCACGTTGTTTCTTTCTGGTTTATTTTCCCATATAAAACTATAAAATATTTTATTTAACTTATTAATTGTTCAGATGGAGTTGGTAATGATGGTAATGAGAGTAGTAAACTTATTATTTTAGGTATTATTAAAGAAAGTTAAAAGTTGATAAAAAAATAAAAATATTATGTTTTAAACCCATACCAACTCGCATAGCACATTAAAAAATATTGGTGTAAATAAGATAAAAGGTTTCTTTAAAAATTATCATGAAACTGCATAGGTTAAATGTTATTTTAATACAGGTATGAAAGCAACTTAGGAAAGTCAAGGTAAAGGGCAGTTCTGCCTTTGCATTACTGTACTGATTACTAATAGCAACGCAGGTGGCATTGCATACTTTGGTTGTTCCAGTATTTTGTGCTCATCCCTATATTAAAATGAGCTTTAATCTAGACAATATATTTGATGATAATGTTTCAAGAAACATTTTTATTTACATAGAACTGTTTGCAATTTGTTTTCTTAATGAAATGTGGTATGGGTTTATTTGACTTTAAGCATGCTTTATTATAATATATATATATATATATATATATCAATTCAAAAGATTTGTAAATCTTGCAGAAAAAGATAAGATATAGAATCTGATATAAAGTCCACCTGTTAATAATGCATTGAGTGATCAGATAATCAGATACATAAACTCATGCATACGGAGACGCATAAGTGGAATCTACTCAAAATATTTATATAGAAAGTGATTATTATGGATCACGCTTTACGGATTACGTATACGCATACATTTTATATCCAGGTATCTACGCTCGTTTATGAATATTCTTTTACATAGTTTACTTCGACAAACGTTTTCTATCTGGATAATACCTAAATTTTGCTAGCCAAAATGTGCTATATTTATAAACCAATCTCAGAAACACAAAACGTATGAATGGCTGTCTTTACCTCAAGTAGGTCGTTTTACTGACACTTGTTAGTTGCCATTTGTCAGTCTTTTATAAATGATGCTACAGATCACTTATGTCAGCGCTCAATGTTCTCGACCAACTGGTCGCATATGCGACTGGATTTTTCACGAGTGCGACCAAAAATTACTACGAAGTCGCATGTGTGCGACCAAACAAAATAACTAGCTTTGTGGATGGAAAGTGACACATTCACGCATACTATGAAAGTCGTAGTCTTAAGGTATAGCTAAGTGACCGAACGTTTTGTTAATCTGCATGTGATTCACAACAGAATCATAATGCATGGTCTGTTTGACGTCATCAATTCTGAGAAAAATACGCCACTTTGGCCTACTGCGTTATGGCTGAAAAGAAACACTGTAACAGCTTTCAATGAACCTATTTTTCAAGCGGTAAGTTAAAAATTTGAGATGTACCTTAAATAGAATATCAACTCAGTTTGAACAAAATTATAATTATGTATACCGATTTAATCGGTTTTATTAGGATTCTCGTTTGACAACAGTTAATAATAACTGAAAACGAAATAATGCCAAGCGACTACAAAATCAAGGTAACACGGTTCAGGAAGTTTCTTACAAATAGGCCGTATTTTTTTACGTGGCTCCATTTGCAAGTCGACTTTTAAACACGTTCACGATTTTAAAGACCTTTAGTTTAAAAGCTAGTGTAAGAAAATGCATGTGGCATTCTTACATTTACTTTAATTTTAACGCAAAGCCTGAACTCTAATGCCTGAACCCTGATGTCTACACACGATCTGATCATCATCTGGAAAGTTCTGACCCAGATACGTGTATTTTTCATCGATTGGCGACTGGCCAATATTTATAATTCGGCATCATGTGACCGTCGTAGGTGAAGGAGAATGACCGTCATTCTGATGGTCGTGGAAGCGATGTTGTTAACACTTGTATTTTCTCAAGCTTGTATTGTGATGTTTTATATCACTAATATCAAATAATAAATTAGCTATTAAGAAGTACTGGTAGAATTATAATCATTACATTCTTCTATAGCCTACAATTAACTACTATAGGATTTTTGCCCCTTCCCCCCCCCCCATGTACGCCTTTTATACATACCACCAGTGTCCCCCTCCCCCCCCCCCCCCAATGTACACCTGTAGTCTGTACATCGATTTGTTCACATGCACACATGAACATGTACTCTATATAATAATCCTCTGTACTATGAAAGATTACTACTAATTTTATACACACGAACATATTATTAAGCTTATACATATCAATATGGGTACTTTTAAAACAATAACCTTTATAATGCAATGTATATACCTAACTACTGTTAATATGTTAGGTTTCCAACAATTTGCAACTGCCAAGTCTTTACATCAAAGGCCATTAAATAAATAATAAATACTAATGTTTTGAACATTAGAACAAAAACATATGTATGCTTTCAGTAAACACTCCTCCCTGTACGCATTTTGTACATGATGACACCTCCCCCCCCCCCTTCAAGGAACGTAAAAACTATGTACTTTATGGATGCCCCCTATGAATATTCCCCAGTGCTCCAAACCTATTCCCCAGTGCTCCTAAAATATGTAATTGTGCGCCTAAAATTAGAATGTTAGGAGCACAGTGCTCCTAAAAAACATTTCAAACTTTGAGCCCTGTATGTATATATTTAAACGTTCTACCCGCGCCATAACACATTACGTTTGAGGGGCGGGATGTAGTCCACTGGTAAAGCGCTCGCTTGACGCGCGGTCGGTTTGGGATCGATCACCGTCGATGGGCCCATTGTGCTATTTCTCGTTCCAGCCAGTGCACCATGACTAGTATATCAATGGCCGTGGTATGTGCCATCCTGTCTGTGGGATGGTGCATATTAAAGATCACTTGCAACTAATGGGAAAATGTAGCGGGTTTCCTCTCTATGACTGTGTCAAAATGACCATATATTTGACCAGTAAGTTGACTGGTAATATCATCTCATCTATACACTATGTACATCACTTCGTTTTGTTAAACACTAACCGGTGCGGTAAGGAAATGAAAGGGTGTTCACAGTGAATTGTTGGCCTACCTACTCGATATTATCAAACTACTATTTACCCTAACCCCAACTCCAACTCTATCGCTGTGTTTCCACCTTACCCGCACAGACAAATATTTTCTCCATTAGATTCCAACAGAAAATTGATTGAGTGTGATATACTGTTTCCACCAACTGTGAACATACTGGCACACACTGGCGCGGACAGGCACAGAATAGAACATGCACGTTTTTTTCCGTCAGTTTCTTCAGATATTACAAGAAGATTGATGATAAAAAAAACCTGACAATATCTGTTCTACACAGAACTCCATTAGATTTAGTGTTATTTTTCTGTTTTAGTAAAAAAAACGTGTGTCTCAAAGAGCGTGTTTGTGTGGGTTTGGTGAAAACCCAGCGTAACCCTGACATAAGCTCTAAACGGAAAGTTTAAACAGAGCAAATAATCAGGACTGAGTATTTCAGCTTCAATGAAATTAAACTGTACCTCGTAAAACATGTCCACCGCTACTCGCACATGCGCAGTATTCCGTATCCTACTTACCGGTGCAGGTTTTGCCGTCCCCGGTGTAGCCGCTTTTGCACGTGCAGGTGTAGCTGCCGTCAGTGTTGGAACACATAGCGTTAGCGTCGCAGTCGTTGTCCATGCTACATTCGTTGATATCTAGAGAAAGGAGAGGACGGTATGTTTAACCACAACCCACAACGTCTTGAACAATTGTTAGTTGGTGTTTGTAGTCCGTTTGTAACAAAAGAGAACCGGAATGTATAATTAAGAAGACCCCAGAACGTTCTGTGACTATGGAGATTTGATGTTTGTAGTCCGTTTGAAACAAAAGGGAACCGATGAATGGGCATGCAACTCTTTAATGAAGGAAGTTAAAAGATGACATAGAAACATTAAATTTTAAACACATACCAACTCGCATAGCACATTAAAAAAATATTGGTGTAAATAAAATTTTAAAAACGTTGTTGTTTTTTTAACAAATTATCATGAAACTGCATAGGTCAAATCGGTATGAAAGCAACCTTTGAAAGTCAAGGCTTGCAACCCATAGCGAGCCTCCCTGTTTGGGTACCGCAATGTTTGTATTATAATGCGCTCCCCATAATGTAGTGTGCAATGTCGGTTATGTTTAAACTTTTTTTCAAGCAGGAAATTAATTCACAAATGTTTAAAATCTGGGTTTTCATTTTGTAAAATTCTGCCCCCCCCCCCCCCCCATCATTAATATACTTATATGCCAAATATCTTAAGGATATTATGTAGCATTTTAGCTTTGTCGCGCATTTAGATGTATACTTCTATAGTTATTGAAATGTTTTAACTTATTTAAGAAACATTCTGCCGAGTTTGTTCTTTATTGCAGGTTGTAGTTTTCCTGTTTTGTTGAATATGTGTTCACAGCTTATAGTTTGTGAGTAATCGGTGATGCATATCGGAACTGAACATTCAAAGACATACATTTAGTGAACATTAAAACTGAACCTGCATTGCATTTGATGCCAGGGTTACAGACAATATACCTATGTGTTTGTAGTTTTGGCCAGATGATGCGGGTCTAATTGCTGCTCTATTGGCAGAGTGCTCAATTTGCTCTCCGATGGAGTCCCCAGTGGGATACTCGGATATTGCTTTCCAGGGCAAATTTGTGCTACTGGGCTGGCTTCCCTGGTACTCTATATATATGGCTTGTCGGATATGGGTACCGGTTGCGTTGCCTGACAATGGTATGTGTTCGACATGGTTTGGTCAGTCACAGATTTAGTTTGTCAATAAAGCTGTGGCCAGTTTTTTTGTTCCATCAAAATGTTTACGTTTGTGTGGTTATTTTGGCAAACGCGTCTTAGATAAAGGGCACTTCTACCTTTGCATTACTATATTGATTACTAGTAACAATACAGGTGAAATTGCATACATTAGCTGTTCCAGTATTTTGTCTTAACACCTATATAAAAATGACCTTTAATCTATGCAATATATTTGAAAGTAATTTTTAAAGAAACTTTTGTATTTAGATAGAACTGTTTGTAAATAAATGTTATGAAAGTTGGTATTTGTTTATACAAGATTTAGCCTGATTTATTATAATAGTTATATATCAAATTCAAGGGACTTGTAAATCGGGCAGAAAAAGATAGTATATATCATCTAATATAAAGACCACCTGTTGATAACAGCCGGATTTACCTTGAGTGGCATTTATAAATGCAAAACATTAATAAACATTGGATACAAATGAACAGGGTCTGCACTACATTAAACCGAACTGGGCAGTCATCAAAGGAGCCAACTTTAGGTTATAACAATGGAGTTTAAAAACCTTTTTTTAAAATAAAAAATAAAGAATCACTGGATTGTTTCAGTTCTGCAGGTAAGTTATTTTCCAGAACATTTATTGATAATGAACGAAATAACTTTTCGTTCACTCAAAATCAAATATGTTTTCTTATAACACAGGGCCAAAACAAAGTACTAGCATCACAGGAAAGGGGTGAGGTCTTCAAATGAACCCCTGAGACAGAAACTATTCAGCGTCATGAAGAGAACTACGTTGCATAGCTTCATATCATCGACCTACTGGGGTCTCTATCAGAGTGCTCAAAGAAGAAGAAGAAGTAGAAGAATTTGGAGACGAAAAAGTAGGAAATATGCATACTGACTTGTCATATTAACTCACCAGATTCGCAGTTCATTCCACCATAACCGGGCTGGCACATACAGATATAATCTACATCAGTATCCAAGCACCGTCCATTAATACACGGGTTTGAATTGCAGGCTACAATGACATGTAACATGTAACAAATAATGAGCTTAAATGGCGAGACTGAAATTCTGACTAATTATCGTTACAATCTATTGTATGAAATCATTTATTCAGTTAAAGAAATTAGTCGCATTCTTATAATAATATATATTTTATTTCAAAAACTTATTCAGCATAATTGTAATCCTGTAAGTCTGTTACAACCCAAATGTTTGTTTTTTTATTTCTTTATTTATATAAAATTCGTTGTCAATAATTCCAACAGAACATGGAGTTAATGGTTTTTTAAATAATAAAAGGTAAATGTTTGATATGTATTTTGAGAGATATTTTGTATACAAAAACTATCTAATTCAAAACCATAGCGCGTCGGTGTTTCATTATGGTGTTCTTTAGTTTAATCTGTTAGTCGCAAATAGTACAAAGACGGCATCTGTATTACAAAGATCTGCTTATACTCACGTGAGACTCCTGAAAAAGTTTGAAAAATAATCTTAAATACACGAAAGAGATTAATGTATATGAAAACATGTTATTCATACATTTTAAATATATATTATTTTAGAACTATAACAACATTTTAACAACGATTTAACAACGATTTTATGTAAATACAAGACATGGATGAGCAGGCATTTGTGCAGGGGTAGGGTTTCCGGAGGTCGAACCTTCTTACCACAGCAATTTCGCTCGCCACTGTTTGGAACCCCCACCTGCATAAATTCCTGCACAGGCATCTGATGAGCTTTACATCATTGCTGAAGTACATTATGAAAAGGCAAAGAAAGAAAAGGGTTTTGTTTTCGTATAACGACACCAATGGAGCACATCGATTAATTAATCATCAACTACTGGGTGTCTAATCTCGTTTAATCTGACTCGTAGTCAATCAAAGGAAACCTGCTGCATTTGTTTTTCTAATGGAGCCCGGGATCTTTTATATGCACTTTCCCACAGACAGGAAATCACATACCACGGCCTTTGTTCAGGTGTGGTACACTGGTTAGAATAAGAATAAAAAAACAACCATCTGAATGGATCCACCGAGGTGGTTCGATCCTGCGACGTATGCACCTCAAGCGAGCACTCAACCGATTGAGCTAATTCCCGCCCCCGCAAAGAAAGAAGAGCAAGGAAAAAGACAGTGGAGAGGAAAGAAACTGGCCCGTAAGTGGGGTGATGTGATACAGACAGACAGACAGAAACTGGCCCGTAGGTGGGGTGATGTGATACAGACAGACATACAGAAACTGGCCCGTAGGTGGGGTGATGTGATACAGACAGACATACAGACAGCAACTGGCCCGTAGGTGGGGTGATGTGATACAGACAGACATACAGAAACTGGCCCGTAGGTGGGGTGATGTGATACAGACACAGACAGACAGAAACTGGCCCGTAGGTGGGGTGATGTGATACAGACAGACAGACAGAAACTGGCCCGTAGGTGGGGTGATGTGATACAGACAGACAGGCAGAAAGAAAGACAGACAGACATGAGACATGTGTTTGCGTACGTACTGGAACACATTTCCCCATTACTGCTGTAGCCCGTGTTAGAGGTAGAGCAGTAACTACTATACGTGTTGCTACAAACACACAGAGAGACAGAAATAAAACATGTATATGAGTACATACTGGTACACGTTTTCCTGTTCCCAGTGAATGATGTCTTGGATGACATGGATTTGTTTTCATGACTTAAGGCAGTAAATATTATATTTGTGAACGTTCTACCCGCGCCATAGCATATTACGTTTGCGTGGGAATATTCTCAGCTACACGTTATGTCCAAAAAAACAAGTTTCTTTAGAATGTGTATTTTGACTAAAACCAACTGGTAATCTAGACACGATCTACCTCACGTCATTCTGTTAAACACTAACTGATACTGTAGTGAAATAAAATGGTGTTAACCGTGAATTGCTGACCGATTTATATCTCGATATTATCAAATTACTATTTACCCTAACCCCAATTCTAATCCCACCTAACACACACAGACATATATGCTGTTTCCACCAACTATGAACATACTCGCACACACTGGAAAAGATACGCACAGAATAGAACATGCATGTTGTTGTGTTTTTTCATCAGTTTCTTCAGATATTACAAGAAGATTGATGATAAAAAAACTGATAATATCTGTTCTAAACAGAACTCCACTAGATTTAGTGTTATGTTTTAGTAAAAAACGTGTTTTGCCGACTGAAAACGTCTATCATAACAGAAAGTGTGTGTCTGTGTGTGTTTAATGAAAACCCAGCCTAACCCTGACATAAACTGTAAACCAAAAGCTTAAACTGAGCAAATGATCAGGACTGAGTATTTCAGCGCCAATGAAATTAAACTGCAGGTTGTTAAATATGTCTACCGCTTCCCGCACATGCGCAGTATTCTGCTTTCTACGTACTGGTGCAGGTGCAGGTTTTCCCGTCCCCGGTGTAGCCGCTGTTGCACGTGCAGGAGTAGCTGCCATCAGTGTTAGAACACATAGCGTTAGCATCGCAATGGTTGTACCTGCTACATTCGTCGATATCTAGAGAAAGGAAAGGAATGTATGTTTACCCACAACCCAGAACGTTTTGAACAATGATTAGTTGGTGTCTCTAGTCGGTTTGTAACAAAAGAGAACCGGAATGTATGTTTAATGACATCCCAGAACGTTTTGTGACTATGGAGATTTGGTGTCTGTAGTCTGTTTACAACAAAAGAGAACTGATGAATTGGCATACATCTCTAATAAAGAAAGTTAAAAGTTGACCTAAAAACATATTATTAAGTTTTAAACACATACCAACTCGCATAGCACATTAAAAAATATCCGTGTAAATAAAATAATAGGTTTCTTTGCAAATTATCATCAAACTGCATAGGTTAAATCGGTATGAAAGGAACTTATGAAAGTCAAGGTAAAGGGCACTTCTACCTTTGCATTATTATATTGATTACTAGTAACAATGCAGTAACTGTTTTAACATAGAACTGTTTGAAAATAAATGTTATGAAAGTTGGTATGGCTTTATATGAGATTTAGCATGGTTTATTATAATAGTTATATATGAAATTCAAGGGACTTGTAAATCGGACAGAAAAAAATAGTATATATTATCTAATATAAAGACCAACTTTTACCGGGTTTACAAGATTTGAGTCGCATTTATAAATGAAAAAACCCATTAATAAACCACTGCTGACTTGATATTTTTAATTATTTGCTTAAGTACATTTTTATGTCCCCAGAAATACTTGGTAGTGTTGAGGTTGAGGAACCCTGAGCTCAATGACTTACACATATTTTAAATATATTTCATATATAAACAGAATATTTACATGTACACAATGTTCATGTTTAAAATATATACTGCATTCAACAACTCTCACATCCACTCACCTACTCACCTACTCATCCCTCACCACAAATATTCATGTACCTCACTTTTCATACATGTCAATAATTAGTTTTAATTATTTCTGGGAGCAAGAAAAAAGAGAAAGAAGAAAGGAACAAAGAAATATCAGTAGGGACAGAAAAGAATAACGGTGCAGCACATTTTCTCTTTAAATATTTTCTCTAAGCCATTATGTTAAACTAGATTTGAAAAAGTTCATGAAAAATTGTAAATAAATAAATTATACCATTTCTTCCAATATTTTTCAAAATATTCGTATTCACAGTTTTTAAGCTGAATACGCCTTTGAAATTCTTTTGTTTTTGCATTTTCATAGAATAAATATAATATTTTATATTAATAATCATCCATTTACTACACTGCTATTTGCTTCAGTATGCAAACCTAAGATAACGATATGTTTATCAAAAGTAATATGTTCACCCAAAGTATTTGTTATCGAATTTGCCATAGATTTCCATACTTCTTTAACAAAATGACAATCATAAAATAAGTGTTCCATTGTCTCTGGCAGCAGGTTAGTTGCGAGTATTCGATGCTGTATTCTGTACTGAAACCACTGCAAAGTTGTATCTCTGGTACATTTAAAGGGTATGCTATAATATATTTTCCATTCCCTTAATGAATAGTTGAAACCTTTTCCCTGATTTTTAATTGTGATTTTGGAATTTTTGATGTATTGTATAGCAGTTTATATTGTTCCTTGCAACGTGTTTCTGTTTTAAAAACTGCTTGAAATTTTGGAGATAAACTGGTTTATAATTAGGGGGGAAAAAATGCAGTTTGACAATTACAATAACATTTTCCATATTTTTCAATAAAACAGTTTACTGCTTTAATTATAAACGTATAATAATAAAAAAAATCGTTATTATATAATACTTCATAATAAATTTGTCAACAGTTAGAAAACCGCCATATACACCAATTAAATCATTTATAAAATAATAATTCCCTTATCGGTATACTTTTTGTAGGAAATAGGTTTTTCATCTTTTAATATTTTACTATATTCATATCAACTATGTCTTCTATACTTTCAATGATTTCTTCACATTGAATTTTTCTCCAGCTTTCAAGAATATCTTTCGAAAAAGGATTATTTATATTTTGCATTTCCTTACGAACAAATTGATCCCCGTATATAATTAAATCCTGTATTAATACATTTGTGATGGATGAAGAAAGATGTATCCATTTTGAATCATTTGTAAATAGTCTTCTTATCCATGTTGATTTCAAGGCTTTTATAGAGATTGAAATATTAATCATTCTTAATCCTCCATTTTGATAATCTTAAATTAGAGTTTCACGTTGTTTCTTTCTGGTTTATTTTCCCATATAAAACTATAAATATTTGTCTTAACTTATTAATTGTTCAGATGGAGTTGGTAATAATGGTAATGAGATTAGTAAACTGATTATTTTAGGTATTATTAAAGAAAGTTAAAAGTTGATTTTAAAAAAAACATATTATGTTTTAAACCCATACCAACTCGCATAGCAGATTAAAAAATATTGGTGTAAATAAAATAAAAGGTTTCTTTAAAAATTATCATGAAACTGCATAGGTTAAATGTTCTTTTAATACAGGTATGAAAGCAACTTAGGAAAGTCAAGTTAAAGGGCAGTTCTGCCTTTGCATTATTGTACTGATTACTATTATCCTGTTCAATTATTTAGACCCAAAGTTTTTTGCAAAGGTTACGTTTATTTCCTATTCGATATTTGTTTTGTTTGCATTTACATGAAAACAAACCCAAACCCCGACAGGTTTTATATACAAATCATCATATAAAATGCACGAAGTTGACTTAATTCCACTTTTTAAAAATCTCTGTGGTAGGGTGCTTTTTTGGGTGCGATAGGGCGTTGGCGAGGCGGGCGTGCCTGAACCCTTGTGGATAGGGGCACGTAAATATAGTTGCCCATTGCCCATCCAAAACACTCATCCAGTTGCGTTTCACTTCTTCACACGAGCTCGGCGGCTGTAACCTAACTAACAAAGGGGTCATCTACTATGACCCCACCCTCTGATCCATTACTATATGGCCAATCAATTAACCACCACCTTGTGGCTTATTCTACTCAATGGCTCTTATAGCCAAAAAAACACACCTAGGTGTGTAAATGAGCCCTCAAGGGCTCACCATAGTTCATTTATCACCACTGGCCGGAATGGCCTCCCATGGTCGGAGGGAGGGGGTACGGGTATGCCAGAAATAGGGCGGTAGGGCGTTGGCGATTGGATGTTAGGGATAGGGCTAGGTTTGTCTGACCTCCCCTGCCCGCCTGCCACCCGCCGTGGGGTCCGGCCCGGAGCGGTGGTGAAAATCTCCACCCGGGTGTTGGACCGCAAATCAGATTGGTCGCAAAGCCCACCCCGATCGTTAACCTTTCCTCCAGGGCCTAAATATATTTTATTAATAAATAGAGTATAATAACGATTTAGAAAGCCCGATCCAAAATAGTGTCAACTAAATACCACTAACTTAATAACATTATACCGTTTTTCTTTAGGCTGACACATCTAAAATTTAAAACAATCCCCCCCCCCCCCATTTAGTTTAATAAGTCAAAATTCGCCCCTATACTTTTCAATCCCCCCTCCCCCCCGGTCCAGTACCTGGCCATGCCAGAGATGGGACTAGGGGTGGTGGGGGGACATGCCTGAACCCTAGTGGATAGAGGCATGTAAAACTGGTGTCAAGTAAAGTAGTCACTTAACCAGAGCACCATGTCTGAGCAATCTAGTGAAGGACCTGGCTTATCTGGGGAGAAAACTGGATCAGATAATGCTCCAAAGAAACGTAAGTTGACGGTAAAATCCATTGAAACAAATTAGAAGCTATCCAAGCTGTTGAGAGAGGTGATAAATCAAAAAGCGTTATTGCAAAAAAATTTGGCATTCCTCAAAATACTTTGTCTACATGGTTAAAAAATGCTTATAAAATTAAAGGGGCTATTGCAATTTCATCCTTTTCTCCATCTAGAAAAAGAATGCGAACAGCTAAGTTTGAAGATGTAGACGAAGCTGTATTAAAATGGTTCAAGTTAGCTAGGGACAGCAATGTTGCAATTTCTGGGGCTCACATAATGGCTAAAGCAGAAGAATTAGCAAAGAAATTGGGTAGAAATGATTTTACTTGTTCGACTGGGTGGTTGGGTAGGTTTAAAGAAAGACACGACATAACTTTTTAAAAAGTCTGTGGTGAGGCGAACTCCGTTAACAATCGATCAGATGCTATGAATAACTGGAAACAGGCTTTGCAAACAGTACTCATGTCTTACAGCGAGGACGACATCTACAATGCCGACGAGACAGGCATTTTCTTTAAACTAATGCCAGACAAAAGTTTAGGGGTGTGAAATGTCACGGTGGCAAATGCAGTAAAGATCGCATTACCGTTCTAGTAACTGCTAACATGTCTGGCACGGATAAGCTCCCACTTTTGATTACTGGCAAATCACAAAAGCCACGTTGTTTTAAAAATGTCAAATCACTACCCACTGAGTACCTGGCCAACAAGAAAGCATGGATGACGTCTGATATTTTTAAAGAATGGCTTTTTAAAATCGACAAAAAAATTCGTAGACAAGGACGAAAAATCGCAATGATTGCTGATAACTGCCCCGCCCACCCTCATGTCACTGGTCTTACCAATGTGGAACTGATATTTCTCCCCCAAAACATCAGAGTATTATTCAAAATCTAAAAGTGCCGCCATAGAAAAAAAAACTGAAGTTAAACTTTCGGTTTTGGATGCCCTCCGATTTTTTAAACTTGCGTGGGATAACGTATCAGTAGGGACAATTAACCACTGTTTCCGCCATGCAGGCTTCATTAATTCAACTGAGTCGGCCGATCCGGAGTATGAAAGTGACCCCGACGACGATGTTCCCTTGTCACACCTAGTAACCAACGGTGTGACTTTAATGGAATATGCACGTGCCGTTGACAGCCTGGTCACCTGTGCTCTCATGTCCGACGACAGCATTGTTGAAGAGGTGTTGGCTGCCCGGACTCCTGTTGTAGCAGAACCAGAGCCAGAGAGTGATACGGAAAATGACGACACTGCCGATCTTCCCCCGCCGTCGTTGACGTCAGCAACAGAGGCACTGGAGTTATTAACTCGATTTGTGGACAGCAGAGATTCCAATGGAAATCCCGTCCATGCTATTGGGGACTTAACGACAAACTTTCAAAGTTCAGTAGCTTTCATGCCTTGTTCTAATGCGCGACAGACATTAACAGACTTTGTGAATTAAGTGTTGTGATAGTTGTGATTGTTATTTGTTCTTCCAGTTTGTATAATTGCATTTTGTTCTTAATCCTTTATTATAATATGTTAAAATATATATAGTAATTTTTTGTTTAATTGTCTCCATATCCACAGTCATTTTAATTCCACAATTTATAAAAACTTTTAACAGATTTAGTAAGCTTGCGCACATCGGTATTATTGATTGGTTTATTGATTGATTACTTTGTTGTTATTAATTTCAGAACATTTTTCTTTGTGTTACATTATGTTATTGTGAAATTAAATGGAATTCTTGATTTGATTTAAACAAATAAATTATATTTCATTTTTAAATTTGACATCTTTTGTTTGTAATTTTTTATTTACATACTTGACTGAACGTTTGAGTCGATATTTGGTTAACTCGATATTTATGTGCGGTCCCCATGATATCGACACAACGGTGCTCGACTGTAATGGGAAAATGTAGCAGGTTTCCTCTCTATGACTGTGTCAAAATGACCATATATTTGACCAGTAATTTGACTGGTAATATCATCTCATCTATACACTATGTACATCACTTCGTTTTGTTAAACACTAACCGGTGCTGTAAGGAAACGAAATGGTGTTCACAATGAATTGTTGGCCTATCTATATCTCGATATTATCAAACTACTATTTACCCTAACCCTAACTCTATCGCTATCGCTGTGTTTCCACCTTACCCGAACAGACACATATTTTCCCCATTAGTTTAAACAATATTTATTGCCGTCAAAATGCGGTTTGGGATTGGCCAACAGGCAAGAGCCTATTTTCCCCATTAGATTCCAACAGAAAATTGATTGAGTGTGATATACTGTTTCCACCAACTGTGAACATACTGGCACACACTGGCGCGGACACGCACAGAATAGAACATGCACGGTCTTTTTCATCGGTTTTTTCAGATATTACAAGAAGATTGATGATAAAAAAACTGACAATATCTGTTCTACACAGAACTCCATTAGACTTAGTGTTATTTTTTTGTTTTAGTAAAAAAACGTGTTTTGCCGACAGAAAACGTCTGTGTCTCAAAGTGCGTGTTTGTGTGGGTTTGGAGAAAATCCAGCCTAACCCTGACATAATCTCTAAACCAAAAGTTCAAACTGAGCAAATAATCTGGACTGAGTATTTCAGCTTCAATCAAATTAAACTGTAGCTCGTAAAACATGTCCACCGCTACTCGCACATGCGCAGTATTCCGTATCCTACATACCGGTGCAGGTTTTGCCGTCCCCGGTGTAGCCGCTTTTGCACGTGCAGGTGTAGCTGCCGTCAGTATTGGAACACAGAGCGTTAGCGTCGCAGTCGTTGTCCATGCTACATTCGTCAATATCTAGAGAAAGGAGAGGAATATATGTTTAACCACAACCCAGAACGTCTTGAACAATGGTTAGTTGGTGTCTGTAGTCCGTTTGTAACAAAAGAGAACCAGAATGTATGTTTAACGACACCCAGAACGTTTTGTGACAATGGAGATTTAATGTCTGTAGTTCGTTTACAACAAAAGGGAAACGATGAATTGGCATGCAACTCTTTAATGAAGGAAGTTAAAAGATGATACAGAAACATAAATTTTAAACACATACCAACTCGCATAGCTCATTAAAAATATTGGTGTAAATAAAATAAAAAGTTTCTTTACAAATTATCATCAAACTGCATAGGTTAAATCGGTATGAAAGCAACCTTTGAAAGTCAAGGCTTGCAACCCATAGCGAGGCTCCCTGTTTGAGCCCCGCGATTTGTGTATTATAATGCGCTCCCTATAATGCAGTGCGCAACGTCGGTTACGTTTCAACTTTGGAGCCTGTCATACAGTCGCTTTGTTTTCAAACGGGAAATTAATTGACAAATTTTTCAACTCTGGGTTTTCATATTCTAAAACCCTGCTCTCCCTCCCGTCATTAATATACTTATATGCCAAATATCTTAGGCACTGTATTTAGCATGTTAGCTTTGTCACGCATTTAGATATATACCTCTATAGTTATTCAAATGTTTTAACTGTTAATTCTGCCGAGTTTGTTCTTTATTACAGGTTGTTGTTATCCTGTTTTGTTAAATATGTGTTCACAGCTTATAGTTTGTGAGTAATCAGTGATGCATATCTGGACTGAACATTCAAAGAAGTACATTTAGTGAACATTAAAACTGAACCTGCGTGGCATTTGATGCCAGGGTTACAAACAATATACCGGTGTGTTTGAACTTTTGCCAGATCATGCGGGTCTAATAGCTGCTCCATTGGCAGAGTGCTCCATTTGTGGTGCACTGGTTGGAATAAGAATAACAAACAATCAGCTGAATGGATCCAGCGAGTGGTTCGATCCTGCGACGCATGCACCTCAAGCGAGCACTCAACCGATTGAGCTAATTCCCGCCCCCGCAAAGAAAGAAGAGCAAGGAAAAGACAGTGGAGTGGAAAGAAACTGGCCCGTAGGTGGGGTGATGTGATACAGACAGACAGACAGAAACTGGCCCGTAGGTGGGGTGATGTGATACAGACAGACAGACAGACAGAAACTGGCCCGTAGGTGGGGTGATGTGATACAGACAGACAGACAGACAGAAACTGGCCCGTAGGTGGGGTGATGTGATACAGACAGACATACAGACAGAAACTGGCCCGTAAGTGGGGTGATGTGATACAGACATACAGAGAGAAACTGGCCCGTAGGTGGGGTGATGTGATACAGACATACAGACAGAAACTGGCCCGTAGGTGGGGTGATGTGATACAGACATACAGACAGAAACTGGCCCGTAGATGGAGTGATGTGATACAGACATACAGACAAAAACTGGCCCGTAGGTGGGGTGATGTGATACAGACAGACATACAGACAAAAACTGGCCTGTAGGTGGGGTGATGTGATACAGACAGACATACAGACAGAAACTGGCCCGTAGGTGGGGTGATGTGATACAGACATACAGACAGAAACTGGCCCGTAGATGGAGTGATGTGATACAGACATACAGACAAAAACTGGCCCGTAGGTGGGGTGATGTAATACAGACAGACATACAGACAGAAACTGGCCTGTAGGTGGGGTGATGTGATACAGACAGACATACAGACAGAAACTGGCCCGTAGGTGGGGTGATGTGATACAGACATACAGACAGAAACTGGCCCGTAGGTGGGGTGATGTGATACATACAGACATATAGACAGAAACTGGCCCGTAGGTGGGGTGATGTGATACAGACAGGCATACAGACAGCAACTGGCCCGTAGGTGGGGTGATGTGATACAGACAGACATACAGACAGAAACTGGCCCGTAGGTGGGGTGATGTGATACAGACAGACAGACAGACAGAAAGAAACTGGCCCGTAGGTGGGGTGATGTGATACAGACAGACATACAGAAAGAAACTGGCCCGTAGGTGGGGTGATGTGATACAGACATACAGACAGACAGAAACTGGCCCGTAGGTGGGGTGATGTAATATAGACAGACAGACAGACATGTATATGCGTACGTACTGGTGCACGTTTTCCCGTTCCCGTGATATTTTTAATTATTTGCTTAAGTACATTTTGTTGTCCCCAGAAATACTTGGTAGTGTTGGGGTTGAGGAGCCTGAGCTCAATGACTTACAAATATTTTAAATATATTTCATATATAAACAGAATATTTACATGTACACAATGTTCATATTTAAAACATATACTGCGTTCAAAAACTCTCACATCCACTCACCTACTCACCTACTCACCTACTCATCCCTCACCACAAATATTCATGTACATCAGTTTTCATACGTGTCAGTAATTAGTTTTAATTATTTCTGGGAGCAAGAAAAAAGAGAAAGAAGAAAGGGGAACAAAGAAATATTAGTAGAGACAGAAAAGAATAAGGGTCCAGCACATTTTCTCTTTTAATATTTTTTCTAAGCCACTATGTTAAACTAGATTTGAAAAAGTTCATGAAAAATTGTCAATAAATAAATTATACAATTTCTTACAATATTTTTCAAAATATTCGTATTCAAAGTTTTTAAGCAGAATACGTCTTTGAAATTCTTTTGGTTTTGCATTTCATAGAATAAATATAATATTTTATATTAATAATCATCCAATTACTACACTGCTCTTTGCTTCAGTATGCAAACCTAAGATAACGATATGTTTATCAAAAGTAATATGTTCACCCAAAGTATTTGTTATCGAATTTGCCATAGATTTCCATAGTTCTTTAACAAAATGACAATCATAAAATAAGTGTTCCATTGTCTCTGGCAGCAGGTTACAGAAAGTACATAGTGAATAGTAGCGTACATAAAAATGGTTAGTTGCGAGTATTCGATGCTGTATTCTGTACTGAAACCACTGCAAAGTTGTATCTCTGGTACATTTAAAGGGTATGCTATAATATATTTTTCCATTCCCTTAATGAATAGTTAAAACTTTTCCCTGATTTTTAATTGTGATTTTGGAATTTTTGATGTATTGTATAGCAGTTTATATTGTTCCTTGCAACTTGTTTCTATTTTAAAAACTGCTGGAACTTTTGGGGATAAACTGGTTTATAATTAGGGAAAAAATGCAGTTTGACAATTACAATAACATTTTCCATATTTTTCAATAAAACAGTTTACTGCTTTAATTATAGACGTATAATAAAAAAAAAGTCGTTATTATATAATACTTCATAATAAATTTGTCAACAGTTAGAAACCCGCCATATACACCAATTAAATCATTTATAAAACATAATTCCCTTTTCGGCATACTTTTTGTAGGAAATAGTTTTTTTTTATCTTTTCATATTGAATTTTTCTCCAGCTTTCAAGAACATCTTTCCAAAAAGGATTATTTATATTTTGCATTTTCTTATGGACAAATTGATCCCCGTATATAATTAAATCCTGTATTGATACATTTGTGGTGGATGAAAAAAGATGTATCCATTTAGAATCATTTGTAAGAAGTCTTCTTATCCATGTTGATTTTAAGGCTGTTATATAGATTGAAATATTAATCATTCTTAATGCTCCATTTTGATAATCTTGAATTATAGTTTCACGTTTTATTTTTTTCTGGTTTATTTTCCCATATGGAACTATAAAATCTTTTATTTAACTTTTGGACTAGTTGTTCAGATGGAGTTGGTAATGAGATTAGTAAATGTATTATTTTAGGTATTATTAAAGTAATTTAAAAGTTGATAGAATTTTTTTTATTATGTTTTAAACCGAAACTACATGTAACTCGCATAGCACATTAAAAGAATATTGGTGTAAATTAAATAAAAAGTTTCTTTACAAATTATCATCAAACTGCATAGGTTAAATCTTCTTTTAATACAGGTATGAAAGCAACTTAGGAAAGTCAAGGTAAAGGGCAGTTTTGCCTTTGCATTATTGTACTGATTACTAATACCAATAAAGGTGGAATTGCATACCTTGGGTATTCAAGTATTTTGTACTCATACCTATATTAAAATAAGCTTTCATCTATACAATATATTTGGTGATGATTTGTCAAGAAACGTTTTTATTTACATAGAACTGTTTGCAATTTGTTTTAATGAAGTTGGTATTGGTGCATATACGACTTAGCATGCTTTATTATAATAGTTATATTGCAATTCAAGGGAATTGGAAATCCGGCAGAAAAAAAATATTGCATAGCATCTAATATAACCTCCACCTGTTAATGCATTGAGAGATCGGATAATCACACACATAAACAAATGTATATGGTGACGTATAAATGGAATGTACTCAACATATTTATATAGAAAGCGATTGTTATGGATCACGCATTACGGATTACGTATACGCATAAATATTGCGGACAAATAGAATTTACGCCTTACGTGATATTCTATTTTATATCAAGGTATCTAAGCTCGTTTGTTACACAGTTTACTTTGACAAAAATTTACTATCTGGATAATACATAAATTATTTTAGCTAGAAGGTGCTATATTTATAAACCGACAGAAAATTTATTGCATGTGATATGCTGCTTCCACCAATTATGAATGTACTCGCACACACTCGCACGGACACGCACAGATCGACACAGAATAGAACATGCACGGTTCTTTCTGTCAGTTTCTTCAGATATTACAAGAAGATTGATGACGAAAAACTGATAATATCTGTTCAATACAGAACTCCATTAGATTTAGTGTTATTTTTCTGTTTTGATAAAAACGTGTTTTTCCGACAGAAAACGTCTATCATTAAAAAGTGCATGTCTGTGCAGGTTTGGTGAAAACCCGGCCTAACCCTGACATAAACTCTAAACCTAAAGTTCAAACTGAGCAAATAAACGGGACTGAGTATTTCAGCTTCAATGAAATTAAACTGCAGCTCATAAAACATGTCTACCGCTACTCGCACATGTGCAGTATTCTACATCGTACTTACCGGTGCACGTTTTTCCATCCCCGGTGTAGCCGCTGTTGCACATGCAGGTGTTTTTTCCGTCAGTGTTGGAACACATAGCGTTGGCATCGCAGTCGTTGTCCATGCTACATTCCTTGATATCTAGAGAAGAGGTATATTTTGGTTAACGACACCGCTAAAGCACACTGATTTATTAATCATCGTCTATTGGATGTCAAACATTTGGTAATTTTGACATTGTCATAGAGCGGAAACCTGCTGCATTTTCCATTAGTAGCAAGGGATCTTTGATATGTACCATCCCACAGACAGGTTAGCACATACCACGGCATTTGATATACCAGTCGTGGTGCACTGGCTGGAAAGAGAAATAGCCCAATGGGTCCAGCGACGGGGATCAATCCTAGAGCGACCTCGCACGAGGTGATCGCTTTACCACTGGTATACGTCCCAATAGCTAGAGAAAGGAGAGGAGTGTATGTTTAACGACACCCTAGAACGTTTTGGACTATAAATAGTTGTTCTTTGTAGTCCGTTTGCAACAAAAGGGAACTTGATTGCATGTTTAACAACAACCCAAAATGTTTTGAACTATGGGTGATTGGAGTCTGTAGTCCGTTTGCAACAAAAGGGAACCGCTGTATTGGTATGCAATTCTTTAATGAAGAAAGTTAAAAAATATTTATTATTATTATTATTATTTTATATATATATATATATATATATATATATATATATATATATATGTTTTTAAATTAATTTTATTGTTCCCAGAAATACTTGGGATTAAGGAGCCCCGAGCTCACTGTCTTACAAAGATTTTAAATATATTTCATATATCTACAGAATATTTACATGTACACAATGTTCATGTTTAAAACGTATACTGCATTCATTCAAAAACTCTCACATCCACTCACCTACTCACTTACTCACCTACTCACACCTCCCTATAAATAGTCATGTACATATGTTTTCATACACGTTCGTAATTAGTTTTAATTATTTCTGGGAGCAAGAAAAAAGAGAAAGAAGAAAGGGGAACAAAGAGACAGAAAAGAATAAGGGTGCAGCAAATTTTCTCTTTAAATGTTTTTTCTAATCCATTATGTTAAAGTAGATCTGAAAAAGTTCATGAAAAATTGTCAATAAATAAATTGTATCATTTCTTCCAATATTTTTCAAAATATTCGTATTCACAGTTTTTAAGCAGAATACACCTTTGAATTTCTAATTTGTTTTAATATAAATATAATATTTTATATTAATAATCATCAAATTTACTACACTGCTATTTGTTTCATTATGCAAACCTAAGATAACGATATGTTTATCAAAAGTAATATGTTCACCCAAAGTATTTGTTATTCAGTTTGCAATAGATTTTAAGAAAAATGACAATCATAAAACAAGTGTTCCATTGTCTCTGGCAGCAGAATACAGAAAGTACTTTTTTTGTATCTATATAATGAATAGTATATAAACATGGTTAGTTGCGAGTATTCGATGCAATATTCTGTATTGAAACCACCGCAAAGTGATATCTCTGGTACATTTAAAGGGTATGCTATTTAATGAATAGAAAAAACTTTTTCCTGATATTTTAATTGTGATTTTGTAATTTGTTATGTATTGCATAGCAGTTTATATTGTTCCTTGCAACTTGTTTCCTTTTAAAATCTGCTTTAACTTTTGGGGATAAACTAGTTTATAATTAGGGAAATTAGAAAGTCGCAGTATACACCAATTTAATCATTTATAAAAAATAATTCCCATTTCAGCATTCTTTTTGTAGAAATAGGTTTTTTATCTTTTAATATTTTACTGTTGTACCAAATATTCATATCAACTATGTCTTCTCTACTTTCAATGATTTTTTCACATTTAATTTTTCTCCAGCTTTCAAGAACATCTTTCCAAACAGGATTATTTATATTTTGCATTTTCTTACTAAAAAATTGATCCCCGTATATAATTAAATCCTGTATTGATACATTTGTGATGGATGAAAAAAGATGTATCCATTTTGAATCATATGTAAATAGTCTTCTTATCCATGTTGGTTTTAAGGCTGTTTTAGAGATTGAAATATTAATCATTCTTAATCCTCCGTTTTGATAATCTTGAATTAGAGTTTCACGTTGTTTCTTTCCGATTTATTTTCCCATATAAAACTATAAAATATTTTATTTAACTTATTAATTGTTCAGATGGAGTTGGTAATGATGGTAATGAGATTAGTAAACTTATTATTTTAGGTATTATTAAAGAAAGTTAAAAGTTGATAAAAAAAACCCCCAACATATTATGTTTTAAACCATACACACTCGCATAGAACATTAAAAAAATATTGGTGTAAATAAAATAAAAAGTTTCTTTAACAATTATCATCAAATTGCATAGGTGAAATGTTCTTTTAATACAGGTATGAAAGCAACTTAGGAAAGTCAAGTTAAAGGGCAGTTCTGCCTTTGCATTATTGTACTGATTACTAATTGCAATGCAGGTTGCAAATTCTTTTCAAGAAACGATTTTTATTTACATAGAACTGTTTGCAATTTGATTTTTTTTTAATGAAATGTGGTCTGTGTTTATATGACTTAGCATGCTTTATTATAATAATTATATATCAATTCAAACGATTTGTAAATCCTGCAGAAAAAGATAAGATATATAATCTGATATAATGAATGAATGAATGTTTAACGACACCCCAACACGAAAAATACATCGGCTATTGGGTGTCAAACTATGGTAATGCAAATAAATGCAAGTGATGATCAACATCAGTATAAAAATTCAAGATTTAAACAAAAACAGTGTAAAGAACTGTGCAAAAATACAAATACAAATATCACAGAATTTTACGGATACTGAATTTTACTCTAAACTTCAATTTGTGCTGTATTGGCCATTCTCAAAGAGAATGTTACACCCCTGCACCACGGTGAGGTTACAGCACGCGCAGGGGAATCTGATATAAAGTCCACCTGTTAATAATGCATTGAGTGATCGGATAATCAGATGCATAAACACATGCATACGGAGACACATAAGTGGAATCTACTTAAAATATTTATATAGAAAGCGATTGTTACGGATCACGCATTACGGATTACGTATATGCATACATTTTATATCACGTTATCTACGCTCGTTTATGAATATTCTTTTACACAGTTTACTTCGACAAACATTTGCTATCTGGATAATACCTACATTTTGCTAGCCAAAAGGTTCTATATTTATAAACCAATCTCAGAAACACAAAACGTGTGAATGGCTGTCTTTACATCAAGTAGGTCGTTTTACTGGCACTTGTTAGTTGCCATTTGTCAGTCTTTTATAAATGATGCTACAGATGACAGGGATTTTGTTTCAATGTTGGTCACTTATATATACTCTTCAAAAAAAGAAACGCAAAAGGGTACAAATGGGTTATAACTCCGATTTTATGTTTCCTACCGGTTCATGCTTTGTGAATATAAGGTCATTGCATGTCCCAAACACATTCCCACGGTTACATTCGATAAAACGCAGCTACTGTACAATAAAGTTCCAAAATGTGAATATTCGCAAAAACGCAGCCACGTGCAAACCATGTCACCACTGCACGTGCGTTGTCTGCACGTGCAACATGAACACCGACAGTATAAAAGTGCAGGGTGTTCGCTTGCCTGGCCTCTGTATCTGGCCGACAGTTGACAATCCAGGACATGCCACGTCTCAGTGAACCGCAGAGAAACAATGCCATCGGCCGACTAGACGCAGGCGAATCCAGAACGGCCGTTGCCAGGGCATTCCATGTGTCCCCAATCACCATCTCCAGACTGTGGGACCGTTACCAGCAACATGGATCAACACGTGACCTCCCTAGATCCGGTCGACCACGGGTCACTACCCCCGGGCAGGACCGCTACATCCGGTTAGGCCACCTTCGGGAACGATTGACTACTGCCACCTCCACAGCCGCAGCAATACCAGGTTTGCGCAGGATATCCGACCAGACCGTACGGAACCGCCTACGTGAGGTAGGAATTCGTGCCAGACGTCCAGTTCGAGGTGTCATCTTAACACCACAACACCGTCGACTCCGACTGCAGTGGTGCCAGATTCATCGACAATGGCCTCAACTGCGATGGAGACAGGTGTGGTTCAGTGACGAGTCCCGATTTCTGCTCCGACGTCATGATGGAAGATGTCGCGTGTATAGGCGTCGTGGTGAACGTTATGCGGCAAACTGCGTGCAGGAAGTGGACAGATTCGGCGGGGGTAGTGTCATGGTGTGGGCAGCCATCTCACACACTGGCAGAACTGACCTGGTCCACGTGCAGGGCAACCTGAATGCACAGGGCTACATTGACCAGATCCTCCGGCCACACATCGTTCCAGTTATGACCAACGCCAACGCAGTGTTCCAACATGACAACGCCAGGCCTCACACAGCACGTCTGACAACGGCTTTCCAACAGAACAACAACATTAATGTCCTTCCTTGGCCATCGATATCACCGGATTTGAACCCAATTGAGCATCTATGGGACGAGTTGGACCGACGCCTCCGACAGCGACAACCACAGCCCCAGACCCTGCCCGAGCTGGCAGCAGCCTTGCAGGCCGAGTGGGCCACCATCCCCCGGGACGTCATCCGTACTCTGGTTGCTTCAATGGGCAGGCGGTGCCAGGCAGTTGTCAACACACGCGGAGGCCACACCCGGTATTGACTCCAGATGACCTTGACCTTGGTGGTGTGTCCTATCACTTACTCACAATGGACTAGAGTGAATTGTGAACAATCCTGCAACATTTGGTAATTATCGGACTCACCATTCAATAATTAAATCAATTCTCCAAATGTTACGACAATGTGGTTTTGCGTTTCTTCTTTTGAAGAGTGTATATTTAAACGTTCTACCCGCGCCATAACATATTACGTTTGAGGGGCGGGACGTAGTCCGTGGTAAAGCGCTCGCTTCATGCGCGGTCGCTTTGAGATCGATTCCCGTCGGTGGGCCCATTGGGCTATTTCTCGTTCCAGCCAGTGCACCATGACTAGTATATCAAATGCCGTGGTATGTGCTATCCTGTCTGTGGGATGGCGTATATCAAAGATCACTTGCAACTAATGGAAAAATTTAGCGGGTTTCCTCTCTGTGACTGTGTCAAAATGACCATATATTTGACCAGTAATTTGACTGGTAATATCGTCTCATCTATACACTATGTACATCACTTCGTTTTGTTAAACACTAACCGGTGCTGTAAGGAAATGAAAGGGTGTTCACAGTGAATTGTTGGCCTACCTATATCTCGATATTATCAAACTACTATTTACCCTAACCCCAACTCTAACTGTATCGCTGCATTTGATGCCAGGGTTACAGACAATATACCGGTGTTTTGGAACTTTTGCCAGATGATGCTCCATTTGTGGTGCATCGGTTGGAATAAGAATAACAGTCAGCTGAATGGATCCACCGAGGTGGTTCGATCCTGCGACACAATCACTTCAAGCAAGCACTCATCCGATTCTGCTAAGTCCAGCTCCCGCAAAGACAAAAAAAGAGCAAGGAAAAGACTGTCAAGAAGAAACAAAACAAGCCCGTAGGTGGGGTGATGTGATACAGACACACAGACAGAAAGACAGACAGACAGACAGACATGTATATGCGTACGTACTGGTGCACGTTTTCCCGTTCCCGGTGTAACCCGCGTTACATGTAGAGTAGTAACTACTATACGTGTTGGTACAAACACACAGAGAGACAGAAAGGGACATGTATACGAGTACATACTGGTACACGTTTTCCTGTTCCCGGTGAATGATGTTTTGGATGACAGGGATTTGTTTTCAATTTTCGTGACTTAAGCCAGTAAATACTATATTTGTGAAAGTTCTACCCGCGCCATAGCATACTACGTTAGCGTGCGAATATTCTCCGCTGCACGTTATGTCCAAGAAAAGCAGTTACTTTAGAATGTGCATTTTGACTAAAACCAACTGGTAATATTGTCCCATCTAGACACGATTTACCTCACTTCATTCTGTTAAACACTAACTGATACTGTAATCAAATAAAATGGTGTTAACAGTGAATTGTTGACCGACCTATATCTCGATATTATCAAATTACTATTTACCCTAAACCCAAATCTAAACACACACAGACATATATTTTATCTGTTGAATTCCGACAGAAATTGAGTGCATGTGATATGCTGTTTTCACCTACTATGAACATACTCGCACACACTCGCAAAGATACGCACAGAATAGAATATGCACTTTTTCCCCGTTAGTTTCTTCAGATATTACAAGAAGATTGATGACGAAAAACTGATAATATCTGTTCAATACAGAACTCCATTAAATTTAGTGTTATTTTTCTGTTTTAGTAAAAACGTATTTTGCCGACAGAAACTGTCTGTCATAAAAAAAAAGTGCGTGTCTGTGTCAGCCTAACCCTGACATAAACTCTAAACCGAAAGTCAAACAGCAAATAATGGGGACTGAGTATTTCAGCTTTAATGAAATTAAACTGCAGCTCGTAAAACATGTCTACCACTACCCGCACATGCGCAGTATTCCGCTTCCTACTTACAGGTACAGGTTTTGCCGTCACCGGTGTAGCCGCTGTTGCACTTGCAGGAGTAGGTGCCGTCAATGTAGAAACACACAGCGTTAGTGTCGCAGTCGTTATGCCTGCTACATTCGTTGGTATCTAGAGAAAGGAAAGGAAGGTATGTTTAAGCACAAACCAGAACGTTTTGAACAATGGTTAGTTGGTGTCTGTAGTCCGTTTACAACAAAAGACAACCGATGAATTGGGATGCATCTCTAATGAAGAAAGTTAAAAGTTGACACAAAAACATATTATTAAATTTTAAACCCATACCAACTCGCATAGCACATTAAAAAATATCTGTGTAAACAAAATAAAATGTTTCTTTACAAATTATCATGAAAAAACTGCATAGGTTAAATCGGTATGAAAACAACTTGTAAAAGTCAAATTAAAGGGAACTTCTACCTTTGCATTATAATATTGATTACTAGTAACAATGCAGGTGAAATTGCGTTACTTGGCTGTTCCAGTATTTTGTCTTAACCCCTATATTAAAATGTGTTTTAATCTCTACACTAATATATTTGAGGGTAATTAGTTAAGAAACTTTTTTATTGACATAGAAATGTTTATACATAAATGTTATTACGTTGGCATGGGTTTATGTAAGAGTTAGCATGATTTATTATAATAGTTATATATCAAATTTATGTAAGAGTTAGCATGATTTATTATAATAGTTGTATATCAAATCGGGCAGAAAAAGATAGTATATAGCATCTAATATAAAGATCACCTGTTGATTACAACCTGATTGACAAGAACCTTGAGTGGCATTTATAAATGCAAACATTAATAAACCACCACTGACTTGATTCGAACCAGGAACTGTCTGTATACGAATCCAACGCTCTACCAATTGAACCTAAATGGAATTCCCACTAGCTACTGCCAGTAAGGTAATTTTATACCATTACTAACTACTACATGGGTTTTTCATCAGACATTTGTCTAGATCTAGTGTAGAAGTAAAATACATTTCATATTAGAGGTGTACCATGCCTTACCAGTACAGTAGTAACTACCACACGTGTTGCTACAGACAGACAGACATAGAGACAGACAGAAAGACAAACAGACTTACATGAAACATACGTACTGGTAAACATTTTCCCGTTCTTCGGTGTAGCCTGAGTTACAGGTATAGTATAACTATCATACGTGTTGCTACAGACAAACAGACAGACAGGCAGACAGATAGACAGAAATGAAACATGTATATGAGTGTGTACTGGTGCATGTTTTCCTGTTCTTGGTGAAACCAGCGTTACAGGTACAGTAGTAACTACCATACGTGTTGCAACGTGTGCACTTTCCCACAGACAGGAAAACACATACCACGGCCTTTGTCCATTTGTGGTGCACTGATTGGAACGAAAAAAAAACAATCAGCTGAGTGGATCCACCGAGGTGATTCGATCCTGCAAAGCAAGCACCCCAAGTGAGCACTCAACCGATTGACTTAAATCCCACCACCACAAAGAAAGACAAGCAAGGAAAAGACAGTCGAGAGGAAAGAAGCACACCCGTAGGTGGGGTGATGTGATACAGACAGACTCACAGACAGACAGACAGACAGACAGACTGACATCAAACATGTATATGCGTACGTGCTGGTGCACGTTTTCCCGTTCCCGGGGTAGCGCTCGTTACAGGTACAGTAATTACTACCATACGTGTTGCTACACAGACAGACAGACAGACAGACATGAAACACGTATATGAGTACGTATTGGTACACATTTTCACATTCGCGGTGTAACCCGACTTACAGGTACAGTAGGAACTATCATACTTCCTATAGACAGACAGACAGACAGAAATGAAACACGTATATGAGTACGTATTGGTACACATTTTCACATTCGCGGTGTAACCCGACTTACAGGTACAGTAGGAACTATCATACTTCCTATAGACAGACAGACAGACAGAAATGAAACACGTATATGAGTACGTATTGGTACACATTTTCACATTCGCGGTGTAACCCGACTTACAGGTACAGTAGGAACTATCATACTTCCTATAGACAGACAGACAGACAGAAATGAAACACGTATATGTGTACGTATTGGTACACATTTTCACATTCGCGGTGTAACCCGACTTACAGGTACAATAGGAACTATCATACTTCCTATAGACAGACAGACAGACAGACAGAAATGAAACACGTATATGAGTACGTATTGGTACACATTTTCACATTCGCGGTGTAACCCGACTTACAGGTACAGTAGGAACTATCATACTTCCTATAGACAGACAGACAGACAGAAATGAAACACGTATATGAGTACGTATTGGTACACATTTTCACATTCGCGGTGTAACCCGACTTACAGGTACAGTAGGAACTATCATACTTCCTATAGACAGACAGACAGAAAGACAGACAGACATGAAACATGTATATGAGTACGTATTCTTGCACGTTTGTGGTGGGACGTATCCCAGTGGTAACCCGCTCGCTTGATGCGCGGTCGATTTGAGATTGATCCATTTGTTCCAGCCAGTGCACCACGACTGGTATATCAAAGGCCGTGGTATGTGCTATCCTGTCTGTTGGATGGTGCATATAAAAGATCCTTTGCTGCATTAGGAAAAATGTAGCAGGTTTCCTCTGATGACTACGAGTTATAATCACCAAATGTTTGACATCCAATAGCCGATGATTAATTAATCAATGTACTCTAGTGATGTCGATAAAGAAAACAAACTTTCTTGTTGCTCGTTTTCCCGTTCCCGGTGTGCCTTGTACAGGTACGGGGGGGGGGGGGGGGTGCGGGCGAAAAAGCGACTATAGTTTTCTGAAGCTATGTATTAGGATGTCTGTAAGGTTTGAAAAACTCTTATAATTAAACTATTGTTCTGGTATATCACATTATCTCGTGTGGTCGGGGGGGGGTAAAATCTACATCCCAGAAGGTACGGGGGGGGGGGGGGGGGGGGGGGGGGGGGGCGCAAAAGCTGACTATAGTTTTCTGAAAGCTATGTATCTCTGATCTCTGTAATTGCTGAACATAGAAAACTCTTATAATTAACTATATTTTTTCTTTTATATCACATTATTATCGTAAAATTATCATAAAATATCATAAAATCTACATCCCAGAAAGATGACATGTTGATGCAGTCTTTCAGCCAAGATCTGATATATGCAGTGACCGGTGGGCAATATAAGCCTCCAAAACATATCCTGCTGTCTTATGTAGTGAACAGCCTGACTGGTAATGTAGAATGTATCAAGATTTTGAATAGGCTAGGACACGCAATATCATATTGTCAAGTCGAAAATTATGACACAGGTCTTTGTCTTAAAAAACTAGAGCTGCCAACCAGTGTATCATCCCAGAGAACACCCATCCGTATGTTTTGACAAATCTGGCCTTTGACAACATAGATTAGAGGAGACTCTTACTGGAGGAGGCACTACTCATCGTGTAAATGGTATAGATATTCAACCAAGAGTGTTTGGCCCCCATCTTCAGAAGAAAGCTCTTCCACCTATACCAAAAAGGAAGCAACGCTCCGCTGCAGTTGAAAACATGCCACTCCAACCTTACATATTTGGAGCAAGCACTGTTCCAAGCCAAATGACTATCTCTGAAGTTCCTGCTGAACTTCATGAAGGATCTGCTCGAGTTGCGCATCACAAAAATCTCCTATGGATGTTGACGCGACAAGTAAATCCAACCAACCAAAATGTTCCAGGCTGGACAGGATTTAATATCTTGACTCGTTCCATGGAGACAGTATAAAAGCATGTAGTTGGATATCTTCCCACAATAAACGCTCCAGCAACAGAATTGTCAACAGTTCTGGAAATCCTCAGTCAAACAGATCAGATCAGAGAGGAGCTGAAACTGTAGTAAATTACTGTCACGATAGATATCAAGCACTTTACGCAAAAGCAACAGAAATATTGTGGAAGCACAGTGACCAGTCCAGACATATAATCATCAGGATGGGTACTTTTCACACCATTATGACAGTACTTGCTATCCTTGGGAAGAGATGTATCGATGCTGACCTGCGTGATATATGCATTGAATCATGTTTGGTCGTTCAACGCTCTGTGTCTGGGGTAATTGAGGGCAAAGCATATAACCGGGTTGTAAGGGTGCACAAATGTATCTATGAAGGTCTTCTGTGCATAGCCTGGAAAGGATTCCTCATATGGATGGAGAAGAGCCATGCTAGATCTGTTAAGAGAGTCTCGGCACTATTGACACAAGTTTCACAGTTCCGTGATGAAATAGAACAGCACAGTTTTAAACTTCTATTGGAACATGACGACCTTGCACATACATTACTGTTGTGTGGTGAATATCTCCAGTATCTTCGAAATGACAATGGTGATTTGTTTGCATTCTGGATGTCATATCTGAATATAGTTGGGGATATCCTTTTAGGCCTCATAAGAGCGACCAGAGAAGGCAACTGGAAACTGCACTTAGCTGCTGTTTAAAAGCTGATTCTCTGGTGCTTTGCTACGATCCTGTCAACTACTTCCGTTATCTTCCAGATTACTTTGCACAGATGAACAACCTGCAGTTTGATCATCCAGAAGTGAAGGAACAATTCGACAGAGGAGATTTCTCAGTCGAAATGAGTGATGGCAATCCTTTTGAAAATATCCCCGTGGATCAGACTACTGAAGTGACAATCAACAAGGACACACAAACAACTGGAGGTACCACCAAATTCAATCAAAAACCAGGAGATATTACTTGACTGCTGATTTCAGAAGTGAGTTCTTGGGGCACCTGAGAGACATGACTCTAACAACAAGGTCTGATCTACATCACACAGAGTTGTGTTCTGAAAGATGAGAAAAGTGCCACTGCTGTTATCGAGGTATTGGATAACTGGATTAATTCTTTTGAAGAAAACCATGAATTAGTTTGCATTTCAACTGCAACAATAGCAATAAAAGATGTGAGAGATGGCCTAATCGAGGCTCACAAAAAGGCAAACAAGTGTATTCCAAATTTCAAGAAGAAAGACTTGAATCCGATCCACTACAGAACATTTTTCATGATCCATTGCCAAAGTTAAATCTAAAGACATTCTCAAGCATGAGTCAAAAGAAGAAAAGTAGGCACAAGGCAAGACCATAATATTGAAAACAGATAGATGATTGTTTGGATGGATAGTAGTCATAGCCCAAAGCCGAAGTCTCGAGATGAAAACAGTATGGTGTCATCCTTTGGAAGCCTTGCCTTGGTCACTCTCAGCACCAGATGGGGCACCAAGGAAAACATCTAAAGCTATCCTCGCAAAGCAGTTACAAAATATAGCATCACCAATAACTGTATCGCCTGAGTTGCATACCAAATTGGAGGAAGTAGTTTGCTTTCTGTACACACCAAAACCAGCAACTACTAACATCAACTTTCTGAGATATAATCTTTTCTGTGCATGCAAAGGAGAAATTGAATCACACCAGCTTTCTCATTGTAGAGATTCGTTACAAAAACATGTACAAAGAGCCACTTTCCAAGCCGCCATTTGTAAAAGGAGCCTGCAAGTGGATCCTGGAACACCAATTCCTATTGGTAATGGATGGAAATTCGAAACGGGCACTTTGGAGATTAACTGGATGGATTGAATGTTGTCATGCAAGTGCACCAGATCGTGTAGGTTACCTTCCTGTGAGTGTCTGCTAAATGGTCTCAAATGTACAGACATGTGTCACCTGAGGGCCTGTGACAACCAGCCTTCCACAGAAGACAGTGAGTCTGAGGACATCGAGGAGGATGAGGAGTCTGACGAAGATGACGAGGAAGATGTTTAGCTATGTGAGATTTGTAGTATGATCCTGTATTCAATATATTTTGGATCTATTATGATTACAATGGTATGTGAGCCTTTTATTCGGCTTCTGTACGTGTCTATACACCAAACAATAACTTTCATAATGTTGAACATTTGGTTGATAGGACGTCACTTTGAACAGAACAGAACAGAACTTTATTTCACTCAAAGCCACCATCCGGTGGCATCAGAGGAGTTCATTGTATACATTATATATACATATACACGCATACGTTAAGTTACAAGTGCTTATAACAAACAAATACGTAAGATTAAGCTATATAAAATGAGTTTTCAGGAGGTAAAGTGATTATTTGTAATATTAATAAGTTCACAAAGTTTTTTTAAGGATGCTGACACGTTTACAGTTGAACAGTTCTCTGAATGTAATTACATTTGGTCTAATAACATAGTATGGCTTTAGTAATCGTTTTCGTTCCTTGTTGAATTTATCACAAATAAAAATATAATGAAACTCATCTCCAATGTCACCTATATTACATAATGTACATGTTCTATCTTCTTTTGGAACATTGGACCACCTGCCCTTTTCAATTGGTAAGACATGATTAGATATGCGAAATCGAAGAAAAGTAGTATACTTTTTCCTGTTAAGTATATTAAAGTAACTTTCAAATTCTATTTTCTCTTTTATGTAGAACATTTCCCTGATTCAGTAATACTGCTGTGCCAGTTCTGAGTATATTGGTCTTCTAGTCGTAGCTTTATGGTTCGTTTTAGACATGGAACAGATATAAAATGCTGTGCGTCCCATACATTATTATAACAGAGTCTGTAAAATATATCCATTTATATTCTGTACCATATTGAATAAAGTCATAAAACAAGGATAATTTTGTACTTCTACCTGTTAAACGTCTAGCCCAAAACAAACCATTCTGCAAAATACAATCAGGTAAAGGTTTTTCTTCCAAATTCACCATATCTGGAGCTAGATATTTTAAAAATTGAATATGAAGATTTTCTATATTATCGAGATTAGCAAAACCCCATATCTCGCACCCATACAACAAAATAGGTATAACAACTGAGTCGAACAATTGGATTCGGTATTCTATAGACCAACAAAATTTATTACATTTTCTTAATATATAAAACATAGTTTTCTGAGCCTGTTCAAATAAGGTTTTCTGACATAAGTTAAATTTATTTGTTTTATGAAGCCAAATGCAAGGCTGTAATATCAACAAGCTACAAGATATCGATGAACTCCAGAGATACATAGCTTTCAGAAAATTATAGTGCACATTTGCCCCCCTCCCCCCCCCCCCCCCCCCAAGTGGTAATAAAAACCGCTCGTGGCTCATACACTATACGCATTGCTACACACACAGACAGACAAACACACATTAATGAAACATGTATATGGATACGTACTGGTACACGTTTTCACGTTCCCGGTGTAGCCCGCGTTACATACACAGTAGTAACTACCATACGTGTTAGTATCACAGACAGCGTTAATATCACAGTCGTAAGGCGGGCCGTATTCATCCTCGTCTAGAGAAAGTTAAACACAAATCAAACATTAGTTGATGATTATGATGATGATGATGATGATAATAACTAGTTTAACGTGCCCATATACCACTAGCGTTTCGAACACGCCCATCCAGAAAAAGAGTAGTAGTGGCCGACCCCGCTTCCTATTTCTTCGTAGAGTGGGGCGGTCAATCTTCCAGTGCTGCTAGGACAGGCTCGGACATGTAGAGACTAAACGCGAACAACCGTGGCGTTCTGCAGAATGGCCCTCATACGAGTCACGAAAAAACAAGTCGACAGTCAGACGGAGAAATGACGTGGAGGCAAGGAATCTCGCTAAAAAAGAATCCAACCTGGTGGTGCAGGCTGTCGAAACGAGAAGCGTTCCAGCGTTCAATCAGTTCCAATGGCCGCATACATCCCGGTAGAAAACTTCATTTCGCTGACAAAAACAACGAAATGAAGGACCCCCAAGTCGAGCACACGAAAGCACGTGCACACAAGCGAAACAAACACGTCTTACCGCGTGGAGCTCCAGACTGGGAATGAAACATTAATTAACAGTATCTACTTCTGGTTCTATGCTGATGGAGATAAATAAGGAATCACACCAACAGTAACAGGAAAGAGTGACTGCAACAAAAACCCTTATGCATAGTGACTGCAATCAAACCCTTATCCATAGTGACTGCAACAAAAACCCTTATCCATAGTTACTGTCACCAAAACCCTTATATATTGTGACTACCACCAAAACCCTTATTCATAGTGACTTCCACCAAAACTCTTATCCATAGCGACTGCTACCAAAATCCTTATCCATAGTGACTGCAACCAAAACCCTTATCCATAGTGACTGCAACCAAAACCCTTATGCATAGTGACTGCTACCTAAAACCTTATGCATAGTGACTGCTACCTAAAACCTTATCAATGACTGCAATCAAAACCCTTATCCACAGTGACTGCCACCAAAACCCTTATCCATAGTGACTGCTACCTAAACCCTTATCCATGACTGCAACCAAAATCCTTATATACAGTGACTGCAACCAAAACCCTTATGCATAGTGACTGCAACCAAAACCCTTATCCATAGTGACTGCTACCTAAACCCTTATGCATAGTGACTGCTACCTAAAACCTTATCCATGACTGCAACCAAAACCCTTATCCATAGTGACTGCCACCAAAACCCTTATCCATAGTGACTGCTACCTAAAACCTTATCCATGACTGCAACCAAAACCCTTATCCATAGTGACTGCCACGAAAACCCGTATCCATAATGACTGCAACCAAAACCCTTATCCATAGTGACTGCCACCAAAACCCTTATCCATAGAGACTGCTACCTAAAACCTTATCCATGACTGCAACCAAAACCCTTATTCATAGTGACTGCAACCAAAACCCTTATCGATAATGTCAGGATGTTAACCTTGTTACTGACATTCAGTCTCATATTACTGACATTCAGTCCCAGTTTACATCTTTGAACTTGACCACACTAATAGTGATTGATGGTCACTTGTTTCTTTCTCTGAGTATGCAATCAGAACACAGACCAAACGAACCAACACGTGAACGAATGAATGAACCAATCAATCAACCAATCAATAAAAACGTAAAGAAATTTAATTAATCATACCAGAAATGCACAAGAAAAAGATAGATGGGGTATCAAATGAGTTGATTAAGGGAATACTGGACGGAGACAGAATCCTGGATGAATGAATAAATGAAATTAATACATTTTGTTAAAGCATATTACATTTTTCAACGTTAACAAATAAAATAAATAAACTGTTAAAATAATAATAATAATAACATATGTTTTGTACATATTTATTATGAATGAACCGTGATGTACAGAACATCACCAATAAGAATGAACTTTCATGTTTTAAAAAAGTCTTGTGTACGAAACTAACCGTAAAGGTACGTGACTTCCTGGTAACCGGATGTATAGGAGCAAGGAAATCCTTCATCAGCGGTGTTGTCACACAGTCCTCTGTTCTGACACGGATTGGAATCGCAAGCGGCTATTTATAGAATCAATTAACTAGTTTCATTATACGTTCAAAAAATAATATTATAAATTGTAATCTGTGTACTTGTTTGTCTAATATATGCTTCTATGCATTCTTTGTCTATATATCTATCTATGCATAATTATATTTCTATGTTTATGTTTCTAATCGAAGGATTTAAATGTGGACAAAATCTCAACACGAAAACCCCCACCCCTTCCCAAGCAGTTGTAACATTTGATATAAATATGATGTCCATGTAGAAAAAAAAGCAAAAACAACAATAACAACTACAACAACAACACACACACACACACACACACACACACACACACCAACAACAACCACCACAATGCCTCGTTTTCCATTACTAATAAAAGTTCTCTCTCACACATGTGCTATTCTCGCGAACAAGACAGTATATTGTAAGACATTTGATATAGCAGTTACGAACCACTGGCTGGAACGGGAAAAAGGAAGGAAGGAAGGAAATGTTTCATTTAACGACGCACTCAACACATTTTATTTACGGTTATATGACGTCTGACATATGGTTAAGGACCACACAGATCTTGTGAGAGGAAACCCCTTTCGCCACTTCATGGGCTACTCTTTTCGATTAGCAGCAAGGAATCTTTTATAAGCATCATCCCACAAACAGGATAACACATACCACCTTATTTGATAAACCAGTCGTTGTGCACTAGCTGGAGCGAGAAATAGCCCAATGGGCCCACCGACGGGGATCGATCCCAGACCGACCACGCATCAAGCGAACATTTTACCACTGTGCTACGTCCGGAGCGGGGAAATACCCAGTCATTGAGCCTCTGACTTCCACTAATATTTCACATCCCGACACATATGTTTCTAATATCAGTGAGCGATTTATATGTAGTTTTCTAAGAACAGGAGACACATCCTTCGATATAATATTGAGACACATTGAGTGGTAAATTTGTTTTATGTTTAACGACACCACTAGAACATATTTATTCATTAATTGGATGTAAAACATTTGATAATTGTGACACGTAGTCGTGAAATATTTCCTAATGCAGGATAGGATGTTTTATATGCACTTTCCCCCAGACAGGACAGCATATAACACGGCAGTTGTAGTGCACTGCTTGGAAATAGACAAAACCGACTCAGACACACTGACTGGATGCGATAGGATGTAGCGCAGTAGTAGAGCACTCGTCTGAGGTTCGACGGGTCGTTGGATCGATCGCTGTCGACTTTCATCGACTGCTGTATCAAAGTTCGCACTAATAATATTGTCTTTTGGATGGTTCAAACAAAATCTCTCTCTCTCTCTCTCTCTCTCTCTCTCTCTCTCTCTCTCTCTCTCTCTCTCTCTCTCTCTCTCTCTCTCTCTCTCTCTCTCTCAATAACCATACATGTTTTTTGTGCAGGGGTATCTAGACTGTCGCAAGCGAAGTTTTAGAGGGGTGGGGCGAGGGACGAGTCATGATTCCTCGGAAAATACATTGTAACAAATATGATTGGAACAGGGATATAGCGATGTGTTTCGATCCCCATCCCTCCTCTACGTACGTCAGGATGACGACTGGCGTTGGTAGTAGTGGTTAAGCCACAGGTCTTAAGGCTCATGCAGGTAGTGGGTTCGTCTCAAAGTTCTGGCTCCAATACACAGTGAGTTGTAAAGTCGAAGACCCTAGTTTCAATCCGTGAAAATGGACATTGAGTTTGATTGACAGCCTATAACACATTTGGATAAAAATACAACAAAATGAAACAAGAATCTATGTCGTTGAAACGGAGAAATATCCTCTAACATACACTAGAGCTCGTCTTCATAACCGTTACTTCTCTGAAATACGTGCGGTTTTTAAAATATGAAAACGCATTCCGTTCTGTTAGAACCACTCGGATGACCAGAAACACTTCAGATGTATGGAAATGGATAATCTAAACAATACAATCTACGTAATGTCTGATTTTCAATATCAAAAACGGCTCTAATAGTGAAAAAGACGGCTTAAGGTGTGTCATTTTAAAGGCTTAGTAACGGCCTTACACCAACTTCCCACTCACCGACAACTGTGAAAAAAGAGGTTTGTTTTGTTTAAGCACATTGATTAATCAAACATTTGGTAATTCTGACTCGTAGTCATCAGAGGAAACCCGCTATATTTGTTCTAATGCAGCAAGGAATCTTTTATATGCACTTTCCCACAGACAGGTTAACACATACCACGTCCTTTGATATACCAGTCGTGGCGCACTGGCTGGAACTCACCGGGAACGAGAAGTAACCAAATGGGCCCACCGACGGGGATCGATCCCACGATTACTGAGAAAACTAACCATTAATCCCTGCGATGCACACACATCCCATATAGCTAGGGTGTGTGTCCAGACAGTTAGTTAAAACTTTAATTAGATATAAGCACAAAATACAAAGTGCACATCCAGATGACCGATCTGGGTCTAATTCACAAAGATCTCCTAAGCAACATCGCATCACCACAGTTGCAAACAAACACACTTTAAGCTGTTTATTTTTGTTAAATTTGTATAATGCGTCTCTTAAAAAAAAGAGTCTCATCGACAGTACTGGGTATAACTACACAGTTGTTTAATTTCGACTACGATATTTTCGACCAAGTTGTACAAGCTAATTTGATCATGTTTTACCTGCTGCTAATATCACTATCCTAATTGTGATCACTATTATATTAATTTTATCTTATCCTGCAACCACAATTTCTATTGACAGAATATGATGACGGATAAAGCAGTCATATCCTGCTGGTAACAGGATATGGCTAAAATAACAGAAATAATAATAATTATCGGTAAGACCCAATAATTGTATTTAATGAAGTTTTGAGATACATGTAGTTTTGTGTTAGGATCAGTTCCATTGTATAGTATATATTAATTAATTATATGTGGTACAGCGTAACACATAATAAAATTAGTCATTTAAAAATACGTCACTTCCTCTCTTTGTTTGAAGCTTGAGTCAGATAGACTGTTTGGAAATTTAACAGTGGAGGGGAGGATGTATTATGTTATTAATACTAATTATATTGGGGACTACTACTGAGGAAACAGTGGAGTCCACTCCTTTACTATACAGTATTGGAGTTGCCCTCTAAGGGAAACCTAGATGGCGGATATATTAATAGGGGTAAGCAGTATGTGGCTCGTGGATCCTCCTCTTTGTGGAGCCTAAAGAGGTGGGGCACCTAGGGGCCACCTTCATACTAGGGTTAAAGTTAAAGGCTGTTGGTTCTCTCCCCGGTTCTTGAAAAACAAAAATCCGTTTGCTGTGGCCGAATTTATCCAAATGTTTAAACTTGTTTTTTGTGTTGTGTTGTAAAGATGCTGAAGTCTTATATCAAAATCTATGCATTAATAGCTTTCCCTTTTTCAGGCCGAATGAGAAATTCCGCTCGGCAGAGTCTCGCGAAATTTCCCATTTTTACCTTCACAGGATAAAGCAAATATCCGACGTCATTAACTAGCTTAGTTATTCTGTATATATTGTGACAAAATCCTCACGGTGGCACCGTCGTCATTACGCGACTGTGGAACTATATCTGGTGGTGTGTGATTCGTGTCGAGCGGCAGCCACTTATAAACTCCTTTCACAATATTGGTAGTCTCTTTATTTTGTATTATTTATCTCTTTCTCCTGCATCTGTATTATGTGTCTCTTTCTCCTGTATCTGTATTATGTGTCTCTTTCTCCTGTATCTATATTATGTGTCTCTTTCTCCTGTATCTGTATTATGTGTCTCTTTCTCCTGTATCTGTATTATGTGTCTCTTTCTCCTGTATCTGTATTATTTATCTCTTTCTCCTGTATCTGTATTATGTGTCTTTCTCCTGTATCTGTATTAGTTATCTCTTTCTCCTGTATGTTTATTCTGTGTCTCTTTCTCCTGTATCTGTATTATGTGTCTCTTTCTCCTGTATCTGTATTATGTGTCTCTTTCTCCTGTATCCTGTATTATGTGTTTCTTTCTCTGTATTATGTGTCTCTTTCTCCTGTATCTGTATTATGTGTCTCTTTCTCCTGTATCTGTAGTATGTGTCTCTTTCTCCTGTATTATGTGTCTCTTTCTCCTGTATCTGTATTATGTGTCTCTTTCTCCTGTGTCTGTATTATGTGTCTCTTTCTCCTGTATCTGTATTATGTGTCTCTTTCTCCTGTATGTGTATTATGTGTCTCTTTCTCCTGTATGTGTATTATGTGTCTCTTTCTCCTGTATGTGTATTATGTGTCTCTTTCTCCTGTATCTGTATTATGTGTTTCTTTCTCCTGTATCTGTATTATTTATCTCTTTCTCCTGTATCTGTATTAGTTATCTCTTTCTCCTGTATCTGTATTATGTGTCTCTTTCTCCTGTATCTGTATTATGTGTCTCTTTCTCCTGTATGTGTATTATGTGTCTCTTTCTCCTGTATCTGTATTATTTATCTCTTTCTCCTGTATCTGTATTAGTTATCTCTTTCTCCTGTATCTGTATTATGTGTATCTTTCTCCTGTATCTGTATTATGTGTCTCTTTCTCATGTATCTGTATTATGTGTCTCTTTCTCCTGTATCTCCTGTATCTGTATTATTTATCTCTTTCTCCTGTATCTGTATTATGTGTCTCTTTCTCCTGTATCTGTATTATTTATCTCTTTCTCCTGTATCTGTATTAGTTATCTCTTTCTCCTGTATCTGTATTATGTGTCTCTTTCTCCTGTATCTGTATTATTTATCTCTTTCTCCTGTATCTGTATTATGTGTCTCTTTCTCCTGTATCTGTATTATGTGTCTCTTTCTCCTGTATCTGTATTATGTGTCTCTTTCTTCGTTATCTGTATTATTTATCTCTTTCTCCTGTATCTGTATTATGTGTCTCTTTCTCCTGTATCTGTATTATGTGTCTCTTTCTCCTGTATCTGTATCATGTGTCTCTTTCTCCTGTATCTGTATTATGTGTCTCTTTCTCCTGTATCTGTATTATGTGTCTCTTTCTCCTGTATCTGTATTATGTGTCTCTTTCTCCTGTATCTGTATTATGTGTCTCTTTCCTGTACTATATATCTTTACTCTCTAGGGCCGGGACGTAGCCCGTCGGTCTAGTATCGATCCCCGTCGGTGGGCCCATTGGGCTATTCTGGTTCCAACCAGTGCACCACGACTGGTATATCAAAGGCCGTGACATGTGCTATCCTGTCTGTGGGATGATATATATAAAAGATCCCTTGCTACTAATGTAAAAAATCTAGCGGGTTTCCTCTCTATGACTGTGACATAATGACCATATGTTTGATTAATAAATCAATGTGCTTTAGTAGTGTCGTTAAACTGCATAAATAAATATAGTATTTACACTTCCCGTAACATCAAATTACCTCTTAGCTTTCAATTCTCCATTATTCGCTCACATTCAGAATTAGCCAGCGTTTTGAATTTAAAACCAAAAAGCTAGTAGCTTCCTGCAGTGAATGTTTACATTGGAACAGCGTCTGACGTCACAATCACAAGCAGCCGTAGATCTTCTTCGGGTCACACATAAATTTGCGTTTATTTTCACGGCAAAAGGTACAAACATTGTAATGTTGTAACACAACAGACTTTGAAATATAATCAAAGTATTTTATTTAAAATTTGGAAACATAACCTTTTGGCTGGCTATGTCATTCCCAAGCTGCTTTCGGGCACTTGCTATTATCTGACTTCAGGTAGTAGTTTTTACACGATTGTCACGGGGATCCTATAATACCCGTAACTGAATAAAACACGATTATCCAAATATCTCTCCTAACTGTATATCTATTAGATCTCTCTGTATCGGGCAGTGTATACCCGAGTGGCTTGGCTCTAGGTATATCAGAGATACGATCTTATATGAAGTATATATATATATATAGCACGTTTAGTTCACTAGAAAACACAACAAAACACAATGCACTTTGGAATCTGTATTAACCTTAAGCTGACAAATATATTTGCCGCAGTTAATTAATTAACAACAACAATAATAATAATAACAACCCAGAACTAATCACTTAATTAGTTAATCACTAGGTGTCTAGTTTACACAATATTCTAATCACTTCACCGTGACACAACACTCACACGTGTGATAATTGAGAAATGCTTCCAGGGGAACTTAATTAATAAAGGAATTACAACTCTCTTCCTACTTGGTTAATTTTTAATTAACCCTTAACTACTCATTCAGTAACCTTGTAATACAGAATTAATACTGGTACCTATCACAATAAAGACAATAACCTACAGTTTACCTAGGTCCTCTAGGATGACTGGCTAAGCTTTAATAATTTTAGCACAGTGAAGCCTACAATTTACTTCGTCAGTTTACCGGAAACACTGTCTAAATCATATGGGTATAATACAGTATTAAAATATTTAAAGTCACATCAATCACATCAAGGTTATACAACAGAGCAGAAAAATATATTTACCACGTCCGGACTGAACTTATATATTTCGTTCAGTGGACGACGTCCGTTCCCCTGCAGCCTTCCTATGTTTCTCCCCGATATCTCTAAAATCCTATCTATTTATTACAAAAACCGAATATCGCCTGGGGGCACAATGCGGCACTTCACCTATCATGTGAATTTGCCCCAACTCCCAGAGACGGATTTTTCCTTAGATGGCTAGACTTACTGTCGCCTAGTTCGCCAAAAATCACGGTCGTAAAACCGCACTATCGTAGGTATTACGTAACTACTGGCCACATGGCCTCCACACCTGGTCTAAGTGTGTATTAGGGGGGTACGGTCGCGCGGAGGTATTACGTAACAAGGTGCCCACCTAGTCTAAGTGCATATTGGGAACAGCTCGACCACCGTCGCGCGGTGGTATTACGTAACCACGCTGCACACAGCCCTCTAAAACCATTAACATCGCCACAGGCGAAAAAAAAATAAGAGCATGTTCCGTCACACACCCCCACCTCAAAAAGGATATTTCCTCTACTCTAGGAATAGGGAAATATACTACATTTAAAACAAAATGTGCGTTGACCGACGCATCCGGGCATTTATAACACATAGTAATAAGATGACTACCAGTAATCACACTGAGTCTCTGAGTCCCTGGTATACAATAAAATATATAAAAACAAAACAGAAATCAAGAACGTCAACACATTATCACAACGTTCAACTTCGGGACAGGGCATCAGCGATTACATTGGAAGTGCCCTTGATGTGTTCAATGGTAATTGGGAATTCCTGCAGAAGAAGACTCCATCTCAAAACTCTCTGGTTGGTGGCTTTCATTCTGTGAATGAAAGTGAGCGGATTATGGTCCGTAAAGACAACCACTTGATGCACTGCCGATTTCACGTAGATCTGAAAATGCATCAGAGCTTGTACCATGGCCAAAGCTTCCTTCTCTATAGTGGAATAGTTCACCTGGTGTTTGTCAAACTTTTTGGAGAAGAAACTTACAGGATGGTCCAGTCCATTTTCGTCTTCCTGGAACAGCACAGCTCCAGCTCCCACGTCACTGGCATCCACCGCCAGCTTGAAAGGCATTCGATAGTCTGGTGCTGCCATCACGGGAGACGAGGAGAGCATCTGCTTAGGACGGTTGAATGACTTCTCGCATTCATCTGACCACTGGGACTTCGTTTCCCTCTTTTTCAGTGTCGCACGTTTTCCAGGTTTTCTCCGATAGGCATGCTGTCGAATCGGTGTAGCGTTGGGTTCCAAGCGCACATCCTGGATTAAGGTGTTGGTAACTGTTGGACGGTCCTGACAAATGGAAACATTGTCTTGTATCAATGTAGTCAACTTTGCTCGCTGGGGGCTCAAGTCTGCTAGAATCTGGCTGTTGGTTAATTTGATCTCTGCAGTCTTGACGTCACCACAGGAAATTGAGTGACTCTCAATTTGGACCGGTAATACTGGAACTATCGGCAGTCTGTCAAAATAACCTTTTAGCAAATTGATGTGACAATACCTACTTTTCCTAACCCTATCAGGAGTGTTTATCACATACCCTGTCTCATTAACCCGTTTGTGCACAACATAGGGACCGAAATACCTGTTCTGTAATGAACCCCGTTTAATGGGAAGGTACAGCAGCACCTTATCCCCTGGTTTAAATTCCCGACTCCTAGCCTTCCTATCAAACACTGATTTTATTTTACTCTGAGCATAGCTCAGATGCTTCCTAGCTAGTTCGGTCGCCGGCAACCTCCTATCTCTAACTCTCTTATTCATTAATACTCCCTCAGTTAACAATGTAGTGCGAGCTGCCAACAAATTTGGATCAGCCCCCTGCTCTAGGATTAACTCTTGTCTATTACAAGGTAAGTCCCCTCTATCAAACACAACTGGTTCATTTACCCTCTGCGGGAGGTCAACAGGTTCCACCACATTTAGTTCCTCGGTTGACTTATCTACCATTTTACTGATAACCTCATCCACTCCTATTCCATGGCTCACACACGTATCAGACAAATCACAATTTTCCTCTGGGTCTCGTGCTACCCTGTACTGCATGAGCTTTGTGTATTAACACGTAGTCATCTGCCACTATGCCTGCCTCCTCTATCTTTTTGACATCACGATCCTCTAAATGAATACGTAAGCTAACTGGTAATCCATTTTTAATGTCCTGTAAGATCAACAACTCCCGTAACTCGGTATATGACTCTACCTGATGAGAAACCACCCATTTATTAAACATCCCTGCCTTCTTAGCCACAAACTCACTATAAGACTGACCCTGCGTTTTTCTCAACTCGCTATACCGTAAACGATAATCCTCAGGTCGTAATTCATAAGCCCTCAACACCGCAGACGTAACTAGGTCGTACTGACTTGCTCGCTCATCACTCATTGAATTATAAGCTACGCTAGCCTTCCCCTTATACCTAGACACGGCTAACAATGTCCACTTAGACTGCGGCCAATTTAGCTGCTTAGCGGCCCGTTCAAAAAGTTGGAAGAACATATCTACCTCCTGGTCGTCAAATACAGGCACTGATCTATAAGCCTCCGACATGTTAAACCCATTTCCTTCTTCCCGTCTAACTTCTTCAGTATTAACTTCTTCAGTGTTCAAATTTAACTCATGTTCCACTTTTAATTTTGCTAACTGGAATTCTCTATCCCTATCTCTCTCTTCTCTCTCTCTCTCTCTCTCTCTCTCTCTCTCTCTCTCTCTCTCTCTCTCTCTCTCTCTCTCTCTCTCTCTCTATCTCTATCTTCTCTTTCTCTATCTCTATCTTCTCTCTCTCTCTCTCTCTCTCTCTCTCTCTCTCTCTCTCTCTCTCTCTCTCTCTCTCTCTCTCTCTCTCTCTCTCTCTCTCTCTCTCCCTCCCCTCTCTCTCTCTCTCTCTATCTATCTCTGGAACAATCTCACTGTCTTCCATAACAGGCCTATCACCAAAAACTTCCTGGATAATAATTGTTTTTATATCACCTAAGGTTTTAGCTGATGTTAAATCAATTTCCCGCTCACTTGCGATTTCAACTAACTCGGCCTTACGTGCTCGCTTAATCTCCACTACACTGAGCGTATGCCTATCCAGCAAATTCTTATCCATGTTTAGATATGACGCACTTATTATTAATTAATTTTCTAGTGAACAACGTTGCTACTTCTGGTTAATTTGTAAAAATAATTTATAAAGCCCCCATTTACAAACAATACTTTTTAAATATGCATGTCCCGTTTCAGATCCCGGACGAGCCCCCAATTTTCACTCCTGTCACGGGGATCCTATAATACCCGTAACTGAATAAAACACGATTATCCAAATATCTCTCCTAACTGTATATCTATTAGATCTCTCTGTATCGGGTAGTGTATACCCGAGTGGCTCGGCTCTAGGTATATCAGAGATACGATCTTATATGAAGTATATATATATAGCACGTTTAGTTCACTAGAAAACACAACAAAACACAATACACTTTGGAATCTGTTTTTAACCTTAAGCTGACAAATATATTTGCCGCAGTTAATTAATTAATTAACAACAACAATAATAATAACAACCCAAAACTAATCACTTAATTAGTTAATCACTAGGTGTCTAGTTTACACAATATTCTAATCACTTCACCGTGACACAACACCCACACGTGTGATAATTGAGAAACGCTTCCAGGGGAACTTAATTAATAAAGGAATTACAACTCTCTTCCTACTTGGTTAATTTTTAATTAACCCTTAACTACTCATTCAGTAACCTTGTAATACAGAATTAATACTGGTACCTATCACAATAAAGACAATAACCTACAGTTTACCTAGGTCCTCTAGGATGACTGGCTAAGCTTTAATAATTTTAGCACAGTGAAGCCTACAATTTACTTCGTCAGTTTACCGGAAACACTGTCTAAATAATATGGGTATAATACAGTATTAAAATATTTAAAGTCACATCAATCACATCAAGGTTATACAACAGAGCAGAAAAATATATTTACCACGTCCGGACTGAACTTATATATTTCGTTCAGTGAACGACGTCCGTTCCCCTGCAGCCTTCCTATGTTTCTCCCCGATATCTCTAAAATCCTATCTATTTATTACAAACCGAATATCGCCTGGGGACACAACGCGGCACCTCACCTATCATGTGAATTTGCCCCAACTCTCAGAGACGGTATTTTTTCTTAGATGACCAGACTTACTGTCGCCTAGTTCGCCAAAAATCACGGTCGTAAAACCGCGCTATCGTAGGTATTACGTAACTACTGGCCATATGGCCTCCACACCTGGTCTAAGTGTGTATTAGGGGGGTACGGTCGCGCGGAGGTATTACGTGACAAGGTGCCCACCTAGTCTAAGTGCATATTGGGAACAGCTCGACCACCGTCGCGCGGTGGTATTACGTAACTACGCTGCACACAGCCCTCTAAAACCATTAACATCGCCGGCGAAAAAAACCCATAAGAGCATGTTCCGTCACAACGATAATATTAAGTTTCTATACCGCTTTTGACTGAAACATAAATATAACTTGAAATGGGTTGCATGATACTAGTATATAGAATATCAGGTTACTACGTTTTGATTTCGTGATTATTTGATGAGGTTTAGAGAACGGTGTAATAGGCGAGCTTCAGCGAGCTTGTTACACCTTTATCGAACCGAGCTTTTTTTTAATCATGCAACCTCTTTCAAGTTATATTTTTCTAATATGTTTCAGTCAAAAGCGGTATAGAAACTATTAGTTTTATTGTGTAGAAACTATTACCGGAAGTCGGACAAGTTGCCCGAGGTCAATAGAAAGCATGGTTGTATGGTAAAACCCCCAAATATCAGGTTACTACGTTTTGATATCGTGGTTATTTGGCTCGGTTCGATAACGGTTTAACAGGCTCGTTGAAGCTGGCATGTTACGCCATTATCTAAATCTCGCCAAATAACAACGATATCAAAATTAAATGTAGTAACCTGATATTTTATATATAATTACTAATCGTACACATTTTGTTACAATATGTACCTGCTGCTAATATCACTATTCTAATTTTGATCACATTTCCAAGAAGGATAACCACTACATTAATTTCAACCGCATTTATCTGCTGGAAATATAACTATGTTAAAGGGAAATTCCTGAGTTTGCTGCAATTTTTAAGTTGTTATCGATTAACAGAGACTTTTTAACGAATATAATTACATAAAATATTAGTGGCTGTATATTAAACGTGTTTCTGATCGTTCTAATATTTGTACTAGGTTAAATTTCATTTTATTTCCTAAAATATATTTTTTTCGTACGTACGAATTTATTTGAAGACAAAATCTAGTTTGGGCTTCTTACAAATATTAAGATGGCCAGAAACACATTGAATATACAGACACTGATATTCTAAACAAGAAAATATATTTAATATGTAAGTTTAATCGTAGAAATATTTTATTAGTCGGAAACATCTTACAGTGCAGCAACGTAGGAATGTCCCTTCAAGTATAACCTCACGTATTACCCTTCATTAATTTCGACGATATTTTACCCGTCAGTGAAAAAGACTAGGTTAATTTCATATAGACTGTACCTGCTAGCAACAGAAGTAAAATACGAAACATCTTCAGCTGTTTGTCAGACGCAATGTGCTAGTTTACGTTTCTTCACCGTGAATGATATATACTCAATATAGTATATATAATATACAGAAACCTGTTTAATACAAAACGTCAATCATCTTCAAGGTAGGGCGGGGGCTTCTACAGCTGCAAATCATACACTGGCAGCAGATTCGACTGGGCGGAAATGGGTGTGGCTAGTTTTCTGCCCTTATCATTATTCAGATCGCGCGTGGCCACGGTAGGGATGTCAATTTATTAAACAGAATGCTTATTAACGGAGCCGGTTTAAAGATCCGCGGGGCCTGTAGCACAAATAACCACGGTCCCCCTTCACAGGATATATATATATATATATATATATATATATATATATATATATATATATACGCGTCAGCGCGGGGCCCCCTGAAGCGCTACTAGGATAAATCAGCTCTGCTTATTAAAGAGAATATCCTGAGGTTTCAGCCATTGTAAGATGTTGGTGAATACGATTATAACATTAAATTCTTGTTTCAAATACCAGTGTCTGTATATCCAGTGTATTTGCAGTTGTGTGCTAGAGTTTGTAGCAGTCATTTTTCATTAAACATCGTAATATATATATTGTTCGTACACAATTATTGGAAGGTGAAATCCGGTTGTGGCTACTATTAACATGAGGACGACACCAAACACATTGTTTAAACAGACACTCTAAACAAGAATATATCTTTAATATGTGATGGTAGTCACCTAACAGACTCGGAATGTCGTACCCATGTTACCATTGTCCCTTAAATATATTGATAAACGGAAACGTGTCCGAAGGTCAGTATATTCAATGGCTTTAAAGCAGTATTCTTAAATAAAGCAACTTGTTTACACAATTCGTTATAATTGATAATTAGGTTTTTTATGTCTATTTAGCACCTATATAAAAATATATATACTTGGAATGTATATTGTATTCTTGGTGAAAAATATATATATATTTCGGGAACACCTGGTATCATCACTGTTTTGACGGTGATTCATGAGTGCATGTCATCACAGCTGTACTTATTCCACTGAGTTCTGTCCTGTGCTAGTTTTGATTTATTAAACTGGTATAGGTGTGGCAGTCCTCTTTGTGTAACAAGGACGAAATCTCTAGTAAAGGGCTGTCCTTCTACAGACGAGACACTAGTTAGAGAATCATGGAATTTTGCCACAATTTGTCCATTTGAAATTACGGCTATAGAAAGGAAACCTGCTACAATGTTTACTCCTACGGCATAGCAAAAATGGATATTGTATATGCACTGTTTAGATTTGTTAAAATGTTAGTAAACCTCGATCAATTTACATCATGAGCCACACCAAAAATTGCTATCATTTGAGGGCACCAAACATAACTGTTATAATTATTTAGTACACTCTAGGACAGAACAAAAATGCATGATGGACTTTCCAATAGAGTAGCAGGCCGACCAACTTTCTGGAATTTTCTGAAAAATCCGGAATTTTCATCACATACTCGAAATTGATGAAAAATATCCAGAATGTTTTTCACATTCATTCGAATTTTTTTTTTTTTTAAGCAACTAATTCTTATTACATTCTATTTTCTTAGAATTAAATATCTTTATCACTCTTTTCAACTTGATCTCCGTTTTATCTAGTTTTGTGCCATTACCAAGGCCGCGGGCGTGTGTCTATTGTCAACAGCCGACCAATGAAAATGTCAAGTAAACTGAAGCCATATATGGAAATTTTCTTTCTTATTTGTTTATACTCGAATTGTTTATGTATTCATATATCATAGACTTATGTTCCTACGGGGCAGGCATCGGTTCTATGGCGATGTATGCAATGTTGCCACCGTGGATGAAAGCATGAATATATAACGGAAGAAAACTACAATCATACAAAAACAACCAAAAAACCCAAACCCCTAACGACAATTGTCTTCTATCCACTGACTTTCACATACACATTTGACTAAATAATATTTGTCCACCACTAATCTATTATATGACGCACCCATGACATTAAAGGGACATTCCTGAGTTTGAGTTTGCATTGTAAGATGTTTTTGACTAATAAAATATTTCTACGATTAAACTTACATATTAAATATATTTTCTTGTGTATAATATCAGTGTCTGTATATTCAATGGTCGTCATAATATTTGTTACAAGCCCAAACTGGATTTTGTCTTCAAATAATTTCGTACGTACGAAAAAATTATATTTTAGGAAATCGATCAGAAACACGTTTAATATACAGCCACTAATATTTTATACAGAAAAATATATTTGATATGCAATTACAATCATTAAAAAGTCTCTGTTAGTCAATAACATTTTAAAAAGTGCAGCAAACTCAGGAATGTCCCTTTAATATACCTACCGATATTATTTTATTCCAATAAGTTAAATAACAACACGATTTTGTTTCTGTACACTGGCTCCCCAAAAGTTTTACTGTAATAGTAATGCAAGCGTAATGCAAAACGGCAGCCAGTCTTAATGTGGGTAGCAGACGTTTCGTCCCCGAACCAGTTCGCTACAAATCAGTTCGACCCCACTACATGCATATGATAAAATAATGCATATTTGGCAATGTACCTACATACAAATACCATTGGTCCCAAGTTTGTTTGTCATTTTATTGCTAATATGTAGGTGGGAGTCTTAAACTTTAATAGAATATTTGCTAATAAAGTGGGTTTTTTTGCGTGAACTTGTTGATGATTTTGGTGTGTGTAGGTGGCGGGGGGATGTGTGTCTTTTTATAAGGAAGTTCCAATTCACATATAAATAATGATATACTCATTTGTATTGTCATTTTGCAAAATTACTTTTATGAAAATGACGTTTTCGCGCGCTTTAAATTATTGTTTTGAAAAGGGCGTTCGCGTGCATAAAAATGAAGATATCAGAAAATTCCGGGAAAATATTTCCATTAGGTTGGTCGCCCTGGAATAGCTTTAGCTAGTTATCACACTTTTTAACATTTATCATTCAGGCGGTAAAACAATCTGAGAAGTCCGTGTTTTAGTATTTACCAAAGCATTAATATACCTTGTTTATCGGTATCTACAATGTTCTTTCTTTCTTTCGCAAGTGCTGATTAACGATCTGAGACGTGTGAACTTGTCACCATGAATAGTTTGGAATATTCAAGATGGCATGAATGAATGAATGAATGAATGAATGAATACATGTTTAACGACACCCCAGCACGAAAAATACATCAGCTATTGGGTGTATATTCAAGATGGCGTGCAAGATGGCTGTTAAAACTAGGGACATTTCCAATACTTTATCAACAATGACGAAACTGTTGATGTTTGTGACAGTGTTTTAGAGATCAGAAGATTAATTATGAACTATTCCCAGCTAGTCATTGCAACATCTTTTACACCCAAGATGGCCACCACTATATCAACCAGAATAAGACAATTGTAATTTATTGCATTTAACATCAACTATAGCAAGATTGATAGCGTTTTAATCATTTATAACAATTTTATGCTAACTGAGATATTGTACCATCATGTAAATCCAAGATGCCCAAGTAAGAAGTGACCATATCTTTCATTCTATTTTACCCCAAACAGGGTTTTCTAGAAGACAAGGAATTCAAGTTTCGCAGTCACTTTCAATAGAGAAATTATATCGCTGCCAGAATTCCCGATGGCTGCAAATATCAAGAAATGCGTTATATGCATCATCTTAAATTCTCTTTTTGAAATTAACTTCTCTATTGAGGGTGTTCAATCCATTTAAAAAGTAAAGTTATCTCAAACACCATTTAAAATAATAATGATTACGCTGACCACTATGTCTTAAGGGATTTACCAATCTATTTTAAACTATTTAGCATATAATGTTGCATCATACAGACCAAATCTTCAATGCCAACCTGCCTGTGATAGATGGACAAGTCGCAATTAATGAATGTCGTTTTGGTAAAGACTAGGGTGTTTTTACCATTCCCATCTTCTGTCTCTTGATAATGTAGACATTACTCAGTCATCGAAAAGGGTTGGTTAAAAAGGTGCATTGAATCGGTTGGACGATTTCCGATGGTGCCTGTTTTCACTCAAACGTGGACTAATTATTTGTAGAAGGCTTTGTCCTGATGGTGTAAAAAGCAGACATAATGTCATTATTATTTGCATAATGCTTTCCAAATAGTTCTTTCTTTATGTTTGTGAAGAGATGGAAATCTAGTGGTGCCAAATCTGGTGGATGTTCCAGTGAGTTCAAAGCCACAGCCATGCATTGCAACCATGGCAACGGCAGACTTGTGTACAGGTGCCTTGAAACACAGCATGCTGAAACCTTTGTCATGTCCGGTTCGTTCCTCAGATTGTTCTCAACTCTCTTATTGGCTACGTGGCTTGTGGCGACTCGTCGATCATCGTTGTATTTTATCAACATTGTCCTTAATGGTGGCAGCTGAAGATCTTCCTGGTCTTGGATCATCATCAACGCTTACTTTTCTTTTTGAAACTATTATGCCCGCCTCTATCCTATAAAGTTGACACCAATGTTGCAGTTAGTCCTTTTAGTTAGAGACAGAAGTCAGTTTTGTCCATTTTAATTAACAACTAATTCCTAGTCACTTTGATGTCCGCGCAAATATGCTACCAAGTAATGTATTTGCTTCAAATGCAGCCTATAAGCATACAATAGTGTACGTAATACATGCAAATTGTCCAGGGTGTTCTATACATCATTCGCTGTTAAAGTCAGCACTTTTCAGTCACCCGAAGTATAAACGTTAATCCATTTATCACAGCAAGGTTGGCATTGTGAACTACTTGGTCCATGTCATATAACTTTATATGTAGATAATTTGGGGAAATTATTGATTTACTCTTAAAATTTAGTAGTTGGTTTCAACATTATTGTTTTAGGTAATGCTAAACATATAAAGTGGTCCGTTCTTTTTTTCTTTTTTTTTGCAACTATTATGGAATCTTGGATTCACGCAATGATAAAAAAAAATCTCTGTTTTGAAAGTGAATGCAAAAATTGAAATGCTAACCATATAGAAACAGTTTTTGAAGTATAAATTACTCTTTCGGGAAAATATATAGAATGTAAGATATGGACACTTCTTATTCTTGGCGGCCATTTTCATGGCCATCATGGAGTTAAATGATGATACAATATCTCAGTCAGTACGAGGTCGTTATAAATGAATTCCTTTGCCCATAAAATTAATTCATTAACATAAACATATCTTCCTAGTTGATATAAAATGCGATAAATTACAATTGATCGGTAATACAATGGCGGCCATCTTGGATCAAATGATGTTGTGATGCCTTAATTAGCTGTGAATAGTTCATAATGAATTCCTGGAGAATGTTGACATGCTCATTTCAGTTTGCGGGATTACAATTAGCTATATAATGACAAAGAAATTAATACAAAGAAACGTTATTAAATTTTCTAAAATATCCCCCCTCTTTACTAAAACTCAGTTTCTGACCGTAAGCTATCCTGCAGAAAATTCCATCATGCTGTTTTGAGATCCAGATACATACCCCTATCAGAGTTAAGCTTTGTGTCCTCGGATGGTACCAATTTGTCATATCTTTAGAGAGAGAGAGAGAGAGAGAGAGAGAGAGAGAGAGAGAGAGAGAGAGAGAGAGAGAGAGAGAGAGAGAGAGAGAGAGACAGAGAGAGAGAGAAGAAGGAAGGAAGGAAATGTTTTATTTAATGACGCACTCAACACATCAAGCGAGCGCTTACCACTGGGCTACGAGAGAGAGAGAGAGAGAGAGAGAGAGAGAGAGAGAGAGAGAGAGAGAGAGAGAGAGAGAGAGAGAGAGAGAGAGAGAGAGAGAGAGAGAGAGAGAGAGAGAGAGAGAGAGAGAGAGAGAGAGAGAGAGAGAGAGAGAGAGAGAGAGAGAGAGAGAGAGAGAGAGAGAGAGAGAGATGAAAGGAGAACCGAGATATCACCATGTGGGTTAGGTAATGGGAAATACGCTGACTGTAAATTAAGTACGACGTATTGAAAGTCAATATTAATTTATCGCCAAAACTGGGACATAGCTAAATATGCACACGCAAACACATTTACATAATCAGATATACATACAGACACGCCTGTACACACACAAACATACATGCATGCATGCATTCATCCATCCATCCATCCATCCATCCATCCATCCATCCATCCATCCATCCATCCATCCATCCATCCATCCATCCATCCATCCATCCATCCATCCATCCTGATCGATCCCTGCCGGTGCATCCATTGGACTATTTATCTTTCCAGCCAGTGCGACACGAGTGGTATATCAATGACCGTGGTATGTGCCATCCTGTCTGTGGGATAGTGCATACAAAAGATCCTATGCTACTAATTGAAAAATGTATCAGGTTTCCTCTCTAAAACACTAGCCGGTGAATAATAAATCAATCAATGTGTTCTAGTGGTGTCATTAAACAAAACAAACTTTAAACCATCCATTGAACCATCCATCCATCCATACGTACCTACTCACTACCTGCCTATATCCATACATTCATGGCTGTATCCAAACATGCATACATATATATATAGGTAGTAGATACACGCAGGCACATACATGCACATACAAAGTATCTATACATTTAAATAGCATATTTCATACTATTTCAGGGGCGGGACGTAGCCCAGGATAAAGTACTTGCTCGGTGCGCTGTTGGTCTGGGATCGATCCCCGTCGGTGGGCCCATTGCGCTATTTCTCGTTCCAGCCAGTGTACAACGACTGGTATATCAAAGGCCGTGGTATATACTTCCCTGTCTGTGGGATGGTGCATATAAAAGATCCCTTGCTGCTAATCGAAAAGAGTAGCCCATGAAGTGGCGACAGCGGGTTTCCTCTCTCAATATCTGTGTGGTCTTTAACCATATGTCTAACGTCATATAACCGTACATACAATGTGTTTAGTGCGTCGTTAAATAAAACATTTCTTTCTTTCATACTATTTCCTATGATATGCCATTCATGAAACACTGGTTGGAATAGGAAAACTGAATAGCTTCACTAAGAGGGTCGATCCTTCATTGTAGTGTATTTTAAACGAACGGATTATAACCGAGCGAGAATCCCACTCGTTTGGGCACGCACAGTTTCAAATGTCCACATGCCTTTAAATGGTGTAACCAGAGCCCCACGACTGGTATATCAAAGGATTTTGTATGTGCCATCCTTTCTGTGGGAAAGTTAATATAAAAGACCCTTTACTGCTAATGGAATAATGTGACAGGTTTCCTCTCAAGACTACGTGTCAGAATTACCAATTGTTTGACATCCAATAGCCGATGATTAATTAATTAATCTGCTCTGGAGGTGTTGTTAAACAAAAAGCAACTTGAACGATTTAAGCAAATGTAACAAAGTATATGGCATCTTTTGGCCCAAGATGTCTTTGGGAGATCTTGGGCCGAACATGGCCCAAGATGTACCATTTGGGGCGTCTTGGGCAGTTGGGACATTTTGGGATTCAACACGTGACCTTGGTCGATAGTCCAAATATAATGTTGTTAATACAATAAAACACCAGATTGAAATGAAATTGCAAAATGTGAATGACACGTACCAAGAAGCAAGTGAACGTGATGCATGTGACATATTTTCTTTTCTTTTGTGCAATATATTTAATCATATATAACATCTGTGGTTCTGTTCGATTGCTGCCCTTTGTTAAAATTTAGAGTTTCTTTTCAATTAATTCGATTTGTGAGTGCAATTCTGTATGTTTTGTGTAAAAACGCATATTTCCTTGCCAAACTCATAATATGGTGGTTCAGAACTTATAAAGTTTCATCCTACAATACTGAACCATTTGTTAGCTAGCTCCTATAATGAAGTTATGTAATGGTGAATTATGTTTCACGAATCTACTCCTCCGAGTGCATCCACCAACTTAATCCATTATTCATTAAAACAAATTTTGAGACAGCTAAATCAACTACTATTTTATCTTCTTTAATGAAAATATTGGATAAAACGGTAACTAATAACCCAAAACCTTAGGATTCTTCCGGACCAAACCTAAACGATTCGGTCACGTGTAACCTATGATTTCCGATTTCATTTCCGACAATATCCACTGTGTTCCGCTAGAATACATTACTATCACTAGTATCACGTTTATTAGTCCGGCAGCCAACCACTAAACCCAAACTTCGGGTATTAAGTTTATTATTTGGCCGATTACGCATGTTTAGGGCATCTAGTTCACATATCTGAAGGAAGGAAGGAAATGTTTTATTTAACGACGCACTCAACACATTTTTATGTACGGTTATATGGCGTCAGACATATGGTTAAAGACCACACAGATATTGAGAGGAAACCCGCTGTCGCCACTTCATGGGCTACTCTTTTCGATTAACAGCAAGGGATCTTTTATAAGCACCATCCCACAGACAGGATAGTACATACCACGGCCTTTGTTGCACCACTTGTGGAGCACTGGCTGGAACGAGAAATAGCCAAATGGGTCCACCGACAGGGATCGATCCTAGACCGACCGCGCATCAAGTGAACGCTTTACCACTGGGAGATCAGTCGTATGCAATATTTAGGTTATACGTTAGATACCTAACACCGGCTGACTGTCCAATATGTCGAGATGACGTCAAACATTATTTGGGGCGGGAATTAGCTCAGTCGGTTGAGTGATCGCCTGAGGTGCTTGCGTCGCAAGATCGAACCACCTCAGTGGATCCATTCAACTGTTTGGATTTTTCTCGTTCCAACCAGTGCACCACAACTGGTCAAAGGTCGTGGTATGTGCTTTCCTGTCTGTGGGATGTACATATAAAAGATCCCTTGCTGCATTAAGAAAAATGTAGCGGGTTTCCTTTGATGACTACGTGTCAGAATTACCAAATGTTTGACATCCAATTATGGCCGATGATTAATTAATCAATGTGCTCCAGTGGTGTGGTTAAACAACACACACTTTCTAAGAGATCGCCGTACAGTACTGTTAATCCATTCTTTTTCCTGCTCACAGCCAGTGTCCCACAACTGTATATCAAAAACCGTGGTATGTTCTGTCCTGTCTGTGGGTCCTCGGTGGCGAAGTGGTTAAGTCATCGAACTTAGGACTCGGTTCATATCCCGGCAAGTTTAATCACTCCATGGGTAAAACGTAAGGCCTCTACACCAACTTCTCTCTGACTAACCACTAACAACTAACCCACTGTCCGGGACGGACACCCAAGATACCTCCGGTGTGTGCCCATTCAAATATCGTCTCGTATTATATTGTTTTGTTTGTTGTTGTGTTCTCTACACTGAAAGAGCGGAATTTAGCTCAGTGGGTAGAGAGCTTGCTTTAGTTGCGATGTAGTAGGATCGATCGTCCCCTATGGACTCCTCTTCCCCTATCCCAACCAGTCTCCCACTAGAGGTACAGCATAGGTTGTAGTATGTACTGTCCTGTTTTTGAGTCAGTACAGGTAACCTGTGTCATGGCAGTTGGTTGGTTGTTATGCTATGAGTTGAAATAATTACGTTAAACACCAAACTTCCCATAGCTTAAAATGTCCTACATAGGCGCGGTTTCACAATCTCATAAATCGTTATCACGTGTTACAGGCAATATGTACAATTATATCATGTATTATTAGAGAAAATATTAATCATCTTAGAACTGAATTAACAGACTTTGTACACGCTTAAACAAGCGATACTCAAAAGCCCTCAAAATATAACACGTATTGTGAATAAATGACAAAACAATTAAACAACATGATTTTACAACAAATTTTTATTGCCTTTAAAACAGAAACATTTCATATATTATTTCAAAACGAAATCGTATTGTCGGTTGCTTATTGCTTCCTGCTGTCAATTTAGTGTGCTTGTAATCCGAAAAGCGACAGAACCCTAAACGTGCTGATAAAGAGTTTGATATTTTACTGCTGTTGGCTATTCGCACACCATCTGCATATTATTCCACGCCTCCCCTGTTGCGCATGAGCCGACATTTATATTTCCAAACACGCACGTGATATACTGGGTGGAATTCTTGAAGTCGGGGTAGAAGAAGATTCTGTTGGATTCACACGGCCAGACACACTCTGAAAACAATAGAACACATAACATGTATGGTAGTAGTGGTGGTGGTGATGGTGGTGGTGGTGGTAGTAGTAGTAGTAGTAGTAGTAGTAGTAGTAGTAGTAGTAGTAGTAGTAGTAGTAGTAGTAGTAGAAGAATTAGTAGTAATAGTAGTGGTAGTAGTAGTAGTAGTAGTAGTAGTAAAAGTAGTAGAAGTTGTAGTAGTAAAAAAAGAAGTAGAAGTAGTAGTTGTCGAAGAAGTAGTAGTAGTAGTAGTAGTGGAAGTAGTAGCAATAGAGTTAGTAGTAGTAGTCGTAGTAATAGCAGAAGTAGTAGTAGTAGAAGTAGCAGTGGTAGTAGTAGAAGTGGTAGTAGTAGTAGTAGAAGTAGTAGTAGATGTAGAAGTAGTAGTAGTAGTAGTAGTAGTAGTAGTAGTAGTAGTAGTAGTAGTAGTAGTAGTAGTAGTAGTAGTAAGAGTAGAAGTAGTAGTAGTAGTAGTAGTAGTAGAAGAAGTAGTAGTAGTAATAGTAGACATAGTAGTACTAGTAGAAGACGTAATAATAGTAGTAGTAGATGTAGTAGTAGTAGTAGTAGTAGTAGTAGAAGTAGTAGAAGGAGATGTAGTAGTAGTAGTAGTAGTAGTAGTAGTAGTAGTAGTAGAAGAAGATGTAGTAGTAGTAGTAGCAGCAGTATTATAGTAGAAGTAGTAATAGTAGTAGAAGAAGTCGTAGTAATAGTAGAAGTAGTAGTACTAGCAGAAGAAGTAATAATAATGGTAGTAGTATTAGAAGTAGAAGAAGTAGTAGCAGTACTAGTAGAAGAAGTAGTAGTAGATGAAGTAGTAGTAGTAGTAGTAGTAGTTGAAGAAGAAGATGTAGTAGAAGTAGAAGTAGAAGTAGTAGTAGTAGTAGAAGAAGTAGTAGTAGTAGAAGTAGTAGTAGTAGTAGAAGACGAAGTAGTAGTAGATGTAGAAAAAGTAGTCATAGTAGTAGAAGAAGAATTAGTAGTAGATGTAGAAGAAGTTGTAGTAGTAGAAGTAGTAGTAGAAGTAGTAGCAGTAGATGTAGAAGAAGTAGTAGTAGATGTAGAAGAAGTAGTAGTAGTAGAAGTAGTAGAAGAAGAAGTAGTAGTAGATGTAGAAGAAGTAGTAGAAGTAGTAGTAGTAGTAATAGTAAAAGTAGTAGTACTAGTAGAAGAAGTAATAATAATAGTAGTAGTAGTAGTAGTAGTAGAGGTAGCAGTAGAAGTAGCAGTAGTAGTAGTAGTAGTAGAAGAAGTAGATGTAGATGTAGAGGAAGTAGTAGTAGTAGTAGTAGTAGAAGTAGTAGTAGTATTAGAAGAAGAAGTAATAGTAATAGTAGAAGTAGTAGTACTAGCAGAAGAAGTAATAATAATAATAGTAGTAGTAGATGAAGTAGTAGTAGTAGTAGTAGTTGAAGAAGAAGATGTAGTAGTAGTAGTAGAAGAAGTAGTAGTAGATGTAGAAGACGTAGTAGTAGTAGTAGAAGTAGTAGTAGATGTAGAAGAAGTAGTAGAAGTAGTAGTAGTAGTAGAAGAAGAAGTAGTAGTGGTAATTGTAGAAGTAGTAGTACTAGTAGAAGTAATAATAGTAGTTGTTGTAGTAGTAGTGGTAGTAGTAGAAGTAGTAGTAGTAGTAGAAGTAGTAGTAGTAGTAATAGAAGTAGTAGCAGTAGTAGAAGTAGTAGTAGTAGTAGAAGAAGTAGTAGTAGATGTAGAAGTAGTAGTAGTAGTAGAACAAGTAGTAGTAGAAGAACAAGTAGTAAGGGTAATAGTAGAAGTAGTAGTAGTAGTAGTAGTAGTAGTAGTAGTAGTAGTAGTAGTAGTAGTAGTAGTACATTGTAGTGGAATATACATTAAACGTTAAGCTTCCCCCACCAGAAACCCCCACCCTACAAAAAACCCATCAATCAAACAAAGGCCGGATCCATTAATATATACATACCACAATTCTTTCCAGCAAACTGAACACTTGTGCATGCGCAGGTATAGTCACTTCCGTTTGGTGTACAAACTCCATCATTTTGACAGGGGTTTGGAGTGCAAGCTATTAGAAAGAACAACAAAATACGTTAGTTTCTATGTATAGGTAAATTATTTTCCACACAAGATTCTAACCCTAAATCTATTATTGTTATACAGATATGTATCTAAACACATTAAACGTTAAGCTTCCCCCACAATTTTTTTTTATTCATGACTCAATATATTGGATTATTCTTCATTAATATTTGCAAGTGATTGCCTATACACAATATTCTTTGTTTACTAAATTATGTATATGTAATACTGATACTAAGCATTAATTCATTTCAACTTATTTTCGTGTTTATATCCAATTGAGGTTCCAACACGCTGTCCTGGGCACACACCTCAGCTGTCTGGGCTGTCTGTCCGTGACAGTGGTTAGTTGTTAGTTGTTAGTTGTTAGTCAGAGAGAAGTCGGCGTAGTGGCCTTACACCGACCCATTGAGTCGTTAAAGCTCGCTCTGGGTGTGAGCCCAGTACCTACCAGCCTTATGTCCGATGATTTGATACTAATTGAAACTATTTCTGTGACTATTTCTGAAACGGTTACTAATTAAAGAGCAAACGATATTTTCCAGGAATGCCTATTTTACAAAGTATCAATCAAATAATGTTTATTTCACAAGTTAGCAGATTATTTGAGATCAACTAGTAGTAAATGACATGCATATGAAAGTTTCTCTTCGCCTTAGAGAATGACAGAGAAAAATAAACTGCGTTTCTCTTTTTGATTCCATGCGCACATACACAACTACAGAAAGCAAGTAACATGTTTTAATATATCAGTCAGAGACCTTTTGTTTGCTGTAGTGTGGCATGTTTACAATTTGTTCGTTTAGTCAAGTGCCCGGAAAACAGTTTCGTAAATGAATTATTACGTTTTAGTGAGGAACAAACGAAAATCAACACTAAAGTTTATATATAGCATATAGCATATATCAACTGGTTGGGTTTTTTCTCGTTCCAACCAGTGCACCACAAAGGGACAAAGGCCGTGGTATGTGCTTTCCTGTCTGTGGGACAGTACATATAAAAGATCCCTTGCTTCATTTAAAAAAATGTAGCGGGTTCCCTCTGATGACTAGGAGTCAGAAATACCAAATGTTTGACATCCAATAGCCGATGGTTAATTAATCAATGTGCTCTAGTGGTGTCGTTAAACAAAACAAACTTCTTCTTCTTGTCTATATCGAACTTCGTGATATTAGGGTTGCGTACCTCTTCCTCAATTTCAAAGTTCCAAACAATAAATTCATTCATGCATGTACTTTGGAATACCATAGGTTCTCTCTTTTTCAAAGTTGCAGCTCTTCCCTAGAAAAATACGTGTCGTACCCCCCCCCCCCCCCCGCGGGCACACACACACACACACACACACACACACACACACACACACACACACCAGCTCGTGCAAATGTTCTACTTTCTTTAAATACAATTTCCAGGAGACCATGCCTCGATCCCCTTATAAACTTCGCTCCCCACATAGGCGCCGTTACAAAGAGATAAATTACAGGAAACATGTTGTTAAAAGAACAAAAACGTTGTACCGGTAATCTGTTGTTTAATTTTATTTGTTGATTTTGGTCAGTTTCGCACCATAACATATACATTATTCCTTGAACGCTATATACTGTTTTGATGCCATCGTTTAGAGTAAACAATTGTGATCTAGTGATATAACTATTATATCAATGATATTTATTTAAGTATAATACTTACGATCTGGTGCTGAAATAGAAATAAAGTCAGTATATAGCAAATGGTTGAATTGAAAACGAAATGATTAACATAGTAAAACATGTAAATTACAAAAGTAAACAATTCATAAATCCCTGAATCAAATCAATGTCAGTTATTATAAAACATGTAAATTACAAAAGTAAACAATTCATAAATCCCTGAATAAAATCAATGTCAGTTATTATAAAACAATGTAAAATTAACCTATCTATTAAATGTTCGTGTCACAAACCAATCGAATAAAACCTGTTTTCACATTTCATATTTGTTTTAAAAAATATATAGTTTTACTAAAATGTATTCATTTAAATCATTAATATAAAACAAGTTTTAATTTTTTATATTGTTCATTGTTTAACTGATTCTACTAAGTTCGAATACATAATATATATTTCTCTTTTCTAACATAAGAACAATATTTATAAATGTAAACATCTACAACAAATATCTGTCCAATAAACGAATATTAAAATGTTCGAAAATACATCGATTTTACTTACGTAGTTCACAGTTTACTCCCGTGTAGCCGTAGTCGCAAATACAGGTGTACTGTTCAGCATTGTCATAACAGGAACCGTTAACACAGGGATTAGAGTTACAGGCTACAAATAGTTAAAATATTGTCATAGCAGGAACCGTTAACACAGGGATTAGATTTACAGACTGAAAATAGTTAACATATTATCATAGCAGGAACCGTTAACACAGGGATTAGAGTTACAGGCTACAAATAGTTAACATATTATCATAGCAGGAACCGTTAACACAGGGATTAGATTTACAGACTGAAAATAGTTAAAATATTGTCATAGCAGGAACCGTTAACACAGGGATTAGAGTTACAGGCTACAAATAGTTAACATAGTGTCATAGCAGGAACCGTTAACATAGGGATTAGATTTACAGACTGAAAATAGTTAAAATATTGTCATAGCAGGTATCGTTAACACAGGGATTAGAGTTACAGGCTAAAATAGTTAAAATATAGTCATAGCATGTCTCTTAGACAAATAACTGATAAATAATGTTTTGACACAACGCGAGTGCTGTTACCAAAAACCGTGCCGCTTATTTAACGTTCCACTCCCGCACCAAAAGCCGCGCACGTGGTATTCGACTCTAAAGAGATCACTGGACTGTTCCACTGGCATAGGCAGGTGGGGTGGAGTCATGCGGACCATGCCTCAGTCACACTTCCTTTTCCCCCATCACCTTTTACATTTGCCTGTCGCTGCATAACACGACTCTCAGACTGTCAGTCCACCCCCCCCCCCACCCAATGTCGGTGACTTCCCCAATATAAAATCTAACCTGTATTCAGAACCGTAGGAACTGTAGGTGGTGGTGGGGGGTGGGGGGGGGGGGGACTGTGTCTATCACTTTAGGACTACAAAATGTAATCTCTTTTTTGTCATTCAAAGCCATTCAAAGATGAAAATGTCGCTTGTGCCCCCTACTGTAACGTGTGCCTCCCCGTCACTGCATAATATCGTCTAAAGGCAGACTATCACGCAATCATCTTTTTAAAGAAGCCATATCTCATATTGCCTAAGGCAGTTTGACATTTTAATGGCAGTATGAGAACTAATTGAAAGCAAAAAATACTGAACATGCAAGGAGCATTCCTTAATAATGTTCTGTATGTTCTGAGGAAAATATGCTGTCCACAACCAACCTTTAGTGTAAGATGGTAATACTCACGGGTGACTTCTGAAAAAAGAAAAAAAAGAAACCTTAGATTAAAGAGTCATATCAGCATGACATTAATGACGTCATCATTAATTTGATAACTACAGACGGACGCAGTCCATTTCCATGTGAAAGTCAACACTGAATATTCAACACTAAAGGGTCATATAGGTGGGATGTGGCGCGTGCGTGCGGTCCGACTAATAGTTCGTATGCGAGTATACATAAACATAATTCATAATGCATTGAGTGATCGGATAATCAGACCCATAAAGATACTCGTACGGAGAGTCATAATTGGAATGTACTCAACATATTTATATAGAAAGCGATTGTTAAAGATTACGCATTACGGATTACGTATACGCATAAATATTGCAGACAAATGGAATTTACGTCTTACGTGATATTCTGTTTATATCAAGCTATTTACGCTCGTTTGAGAATATTCTGTTACACGGTTTACTTTGACAAAAATGTACTGGATAATCTGGGTAATACATAAATTTTGCTAGTCAGAAGGTGCTATATTTATAAACGTTTTCTCGTTCCAACAACTGCACCACAACTGGTCAAAGGCCGATGTATGTGCATTAAGAAAATTGACAGTGGAGCCGACCGATGCCTGCGCCTGCGCCCATGACAGCTTGTTTTGAATGTGCACGTAAAACCCTATGACCTGACCTGACCTGACCTGACCTGATTAAGAAAAATGCAGGGGTTTCCTCTGATGACTGCGTGTCAGAATTACCAAATGTTTGACATCCAATAACCGATGACTAATTAATCAATGTGCTCTAGTGGCGTCGTTAAACAAAACAAACTTTAACTTTATATTTATAACCCAACCTCAGAAACGTGTGGATGGCTGCCTTTACCTCAATTAGGTCGTTTTACTGCCACTTGTTAGTTGTAATTTGTTACGACTGTTCCATAAATGATGTAATGGATGACAGGGATCTTTTTTTCAATGTCACTTAAGGCGGTAAATAATTTATATTTTTGAACGTTCTACCCGCTGCATAGCATATTGTGTTTACGTCTCTGCTACAAGTTATATCCAAGAATACAAGGTACTCTGGAATGTTTATTTTACCTAAAACCAACCAGTAATACCATCCCATCTATACACTATCTACATCACTTCATTACGTTAAACAGTTGGTACGGTAATGAAATGAAATAAAATGGTGTTCACAGTGAATTGTTGGCCTACCTATATCTCGATATTATCAAACTACTATTTACCCTAACCCAAAATCTAACCCTAAGGCTAGGTTCCCAGCAAACCCGTACAGACACATATCTTTTCCCGTCTGATACCGACAGAAAATTGAGTGTTGATATGATTGTTCCACCAGCTATGAACATACTCGCACACACTCGCACGGACACGCACAGACACGCACAGAATAGACCACGCGAACCGCAGCAATCTGTAGTAACAACGCTCGAGATGTGGAACAAGTGCAACGCAAAATGTAGTTACAAGCGATAGCATTAATACTACAGATCGCTGGCGTTCAACATGCACTGCTTTTTTCCATCAGTTTCTTCAGATTTCACAAGAAGATTGTTGACGAAACACGTATAATATCTGTTCAACACAGTACAGAATAAGATTTAGTGCTGTTTCTCTGTTTTGGTGAGAACGTGTTTTGCCGAAAAAAACATGTTTGTCAGAGAAAGTGCGTGCCTGTGAGAGTTTGGTGGAAAATTGGCCAAACCCTGACATAAACTCTAAATGGAAAGTAAAAACTGAACAAATAATCGAGTCTCAGTATTTCACGTACAATGAAATTAAATTGCAGTTCGTAAAACATGTCTACCATTGCTCGCACATGCGCAGTATACCACTTCACTACTTACTAGTGCACGTTTTGCCGTCCCCGGTGTAGCCGCTGTTGCAAGTGCAGGTGTAGTTGCCGTCAGTGTTGAAACACATAGCGTTAGCGTCGCAGTCGTTGGCCATGCTACATTCGTTGATATCTAGATAAACGAGAGGAATGTATTTTTAACGAAAACCCAGAATATTTGAACTACGGATATTTGGGGTAGTCCGTTTACAACAAAAGGGAACCGATGAATTAGTTTATAAAGTAGCCATAAAAACATATTATTATGTTTTAAACATAAACCAACTCGCATAGCACATTAAAAACGCTCGGTGTAAATAAATAAAGGAATCTTGAGAAATTTTCATCAAATTACATATGTTAAATACTCTTTTTTTTATACAACTAACAATTACTAACAATGCAGGTGAAATTGTACACCTTGGCTGTTCCAGCATTTTGTCTTCATCCCTATATTAAAATGAGCTTTAATCTATACAGTATATTTGATGGTAATTTATTAAGAAACGTTTTTTTATTTCTTTACATAGAACTGATTGCAAATGTTTATAAATCCGGTAGAAAAAGCTAGTGTATAGCATCTAATATACAGACCACCTCTTGATAATAGACGGATTTACAAGACCCTTGGGTGGCATTTATAAATGCAAAACATTAATCAAAATCCACTGAGAAGATTCGAACCAGGAACTGTCTGTATAAGAATCCAACGCTCTACCAATTGAACTAAAAATGGAATTCCCACTGACTACTGCCAGTAAGGGCATTTTATATCATTACTAACTACTACATACTCCCCCACCTCCTTCAAGTGAAGCTACATTCCAGCGATGATGTGTTACATATTGCTGCCTGGATTAATTACATTCGTGTATAGAGAAATCGCCACTAGGTTTGCCAACATCACTATGAATATGTTCGAGTGAGTTTTACCTGTGCACGGAGATCCACTGTATCCAGCCAGACAGGTGCACGTGTAGGATCCCACTGTGTTCACACACGCAGCAGTCGAACCGCATGGGTTGTTCATTAGACATTCGTCCAGATCTAGCGAAAAAACCCAAAACATTTCATATTAGATTAAAGTAACCAGGGTCTGCACTACATTCAACCGAACTGGGTGGTTGTCATAGAAGACAACTTTAGGTCATAATGATGGAGTTTAAAACATTTTTTTTTAATCTAAACTACTAGTAAATGAACAATTGGATTGATGCAGTCCTGCAGATAAGCTATTTTCCAGAACTTGTATTGATAATGAACCAAATAAACTTTTCTTTCAACTCAAAATGATTTTTTTCTTCTTATAACGGTTCCAAAACAAGCTACCAGGGCCCCGTTCCACGAAGCGATCTTAGCCCTAAGATTACCTAAAGCGCATAACTACTCTATGCACACGAAGCGATCTTAGCCCTAAGATTACCTAAAGCGCATAGCTACTCTATGCACTTAAGTTGATCTTAGCCCTAAGATTACCTAAAGCGCAAAGCTACTCTATGCACTTAAGTTGATCTTAGCCCTAAGATTACCTAAAGCGCATAGCTACTCTATGCACACGAAGCGATCTTAGCCCTAAGATTACCTAAAGCGCATAGCTACTCTATGCACACGAAGCGATCTTAGCCCTAAGATTACCTAAAGCGCATAGCTACTCTATGCACTTAAGTTGATCGCTTCGTGGAACGGGGACCAGGACCACAAGAAAGGAGTCTGCTCTTCAAATGTACCCCTGAAGAGGAAACACTTCGGCCTTATGGAGAAAACAACATTGCACAGACTTATTTCATCCAGCTACTAGGGTCTCTATCTGAGCGTTTGAAGAAGAAAAAGAAGAAGTAGAAGAAGAGGAAGAAGAAAAAGAAGAGAAAGTTGAAAACGAAAAAGTAGAAGACATGCATACACAGTTGCCATCTTAACTCACCAGATTCGCAGTTCACACCAGTATAACCGGGGTTGCAGTTACAGATATACTGTGCATCATTATCGAAACACTGGCCATTTATACATGGGTTCGAATTGCAGTCTAGAAGAACAAGTAAACATGTAACAAACAATGCGCTAATATTGTGAGACTTTGAAAATCTCAATAATTATTGTAACAATCTAGAATTATAGTATGGAATCATTTATTCAGTTAGTTAAACAAATTGGTCGTATCCTTACAATATTATAAACAAAAGAACCCTCATTCAGAATTGTAAGATAAGTTAATTCTCTAGCTGTACTTATAACCCGAATGTTTATTTATTTATTTATATAAAATTTCTTCTCAATAATTATAATAGAACATAAAGTTAGTGTTTTTCTTTTAATCCATCAAAAGCTAAATATTTGGTACATACATTGAGGAGTATAGTTACAAAATGAAATATTTTGTAGACAAAAACTATATGTAATTCAAAACAACAGCTCCTTGTTGTATCATGTGATGTCCTAGATTTTAATCTGTTAATCCAGCTGTTCAATAATAGTAAACCTCATCCTTGTTATAAAGATCTGTTTATACTCACGGCTGACTCCTGAAAAAAAGTACAAAAAATAATCTTAGATACACGAAACCCATTATTACACATAATGTCATTCATACATTTGAAATGTATATTATTTTACAATATGCATTTGTGCAGGGGTAGTGTTTGTTTTGGGGGTCACACCCTGCCCCGCTCAAGCGAAATGTTCTTTTTTCCAACATATTTTCAAAGGGAGCATGACTCGACCCCCACCCCCCCCCCCCCCCCACCCCGATAAAACTTCGCACGTCACTGTCTAGACCCACTTGTATACACTATACACGCGCATGATGAAGTTTGCAGCATCCCTGAAGTGTATTGTGAAAAGGCAAAGAAAGAAGAGCAAGGGACAGACAGTTGAAAAGAAAGAAACAGGCCTGTACAACTCGGGTGGGGAGGGGTGTACAGCGCCCACTGACTTGACAAAATTGTATAGGTTTTTCATCCTACTCTATATGTCCAAACGAGGGACACAGATCGAGACAGACAGACAGACAGAAATGTATTTGAGTACGTACTGGTACAAGTTTTTCCGTTCACGGTGTAGCCCGAGTTACAGGTACAGTAATAACTGCCATACGTGCTGCTACAGACATACAGACAGACAGACAGAAAGACATGAAACATGCATATAAGTACATACTGGTACACGTTTTCCCGTTCCCGGTGTAGCCTGAGTTACAGGTACAGTAGTAACTACCATATGTGCTGCTACAGACATACAGACAGACAGACAGAAAGACATGAAACATGCATATAAGTACATACTGGTACACGTTTTTCCGTTCCCGGTGTAGCCTGAGTTACAGGTACAGTAGTAACTACCATATGTGCTGCTACAGACATACAGACAGACAGACAGAAAGACATGAAACATGCATATAAGTACATACTGGTACACGTTTTCCCGTTCCCGGTGTAGCCTGAGTTACAGGTACAGTAGTAACTACCATATGTGTTGCTACAGACATACATACAGACAGACAGAAAGACATGAAACATGCATATAAGTACATACTGGTACACGTTTTCCCGTTCCCGGTGTAGCCTGAGTTACAGGTACAGTAGTAACTACCATATGTGCTGCTACAGACATACAGACAGACAGACAGAAAGACATGAAACATGCATATAAGTACATACTGGTACACGTTTTCCCGTTCCCGGTGTAGCCTGAGTTACAGGTACAGTAGTAACTACCATATGTGTTGCTACAGACATACATACAGACAGACAGAAAGACATGAAACATGCATATAAGTACATACTGGTACACGTTTTCCCGTTCCCGGTGTAGCCTGAGTTACAGGTACAGTAGTAACTACCATATGTGCTGCTACAGACATACAGACAGACAGACAGACAGAAAGACATGAAACATGCATATAAGTACATACTGGTACACGTTTTCCCGTTCCCGGTGTAGCCTGAGTTACAGGTACAGTAGTAACTACCATATGTGCTGATACAGACATACAGACAGACAGACAGAAAGACATGAAACATGCATATAAGTACATACTGGTACACGTTTTCCCGTTCCCGGTGTAGCCTGAGTTACAGGTACAGTAGTAACTACCATATGTGCTGCTACAGACATACAGACAGACAGACAGAAAGACATGAAACATGCATATAAGTACATACTGGTACACGTTTTTCCGTTCCCGGTGTAGCCTGAGTTACAGGTACAGTAGTAACTACCATATGTGCTGCTACAGACATACAGACAGACAGACAGAAAGACATGAAACATGCATATAAGTACATACTGGTACACGTTTTCCCGTTCCCGGTGTAGCCTGAGTTACAGGTACAGTAGTAACTACCATATGTGTTGCTACAGACATACATACAGACAGACAGAAAGACATGAAACATGCATATAAGTACATACTGGTACACGTTTTCCCGTTCCCGGTGTAGCCTGAGTTACAGGTACAGTAGTAACTACCATATGTGCTGCTACAGACATACAGACAGACAGACAGAAAGACATGAAACATGCATATAAGTACATACTGGTACACGTTTTTCCGTTCCCGGTGTAGCCTGAGTTACAGGTACAGTAGTAACTACCATATGTGCTGCTACAGACATACAGACAGACAGACAGAAAGACATGAAACATGCATATAAGTACATACTGGTACACGTTTTCCCGTTCCCGGTGTAGCCTGAGTTACAGGTACAGTAGTAACTACCATATGTGCTGCTACAGACATACAGACAGACAGACAGAAAGACATGAAACATGCATATAAGTACATACTGGTACACGTTTTTCCGTTCCCGGTGTAGCCTGAGTTACAGGTACAGTAGTAACTACCATATGTGCTGCTACAGACATACAGACAGACAGACAGAAAGACATGAAACATGCATATAAGTACATACTGGTACACGTTTTTCCGTTCCCGGTGTAGCCTGAGTTACAGGTACAGTAGTAACTACCATATGTGTTGCTACACACAGCGTTACTATCACAGTCGTTTGGCGCGCTGCATTCGTCCACGTCTAGAGAAAGTTAAACACAAATCAAACATTAGTTAACAGTATCTACTTCTATACTGATGGAAAGAAATAAGGAATCACTAACACCAACAACCAAAACCCTTATTCATAGTGACTGTAACCAAAACCCTTATCCATAGTGACTGCAACCAAAGCCTTACACACAGTGACTGCAACCAAAACACTTATCCACAGTGACTGTAACCAAAGCCTTTCACACAGTGACTGCAACCAAAACACTTATCCATAGTGACTGCAACCAAAGCCTTACACACAATGACTGCAACCGAAACTCTTATCGATAGTGACTGCAACCAAAGCCTTACACACAATGACTGCAACCAAAACACTTATCCATAGTGACTGCAACCAAAACCCTTATCCATAGTGACTGCAACCAAAACACTTATCCATAGAGACTCCAACCAAAGCCTTACACACAGTGACTGCAACCAAAACACTTATCCACAGTGACTGTAACCAAAGCCTTTCACACAGTGACTGCAACCAAAACACTTATCCATAGAGACTGCAACCAAAGCCTTACACACAATGACTGCAACCAAAACACTTATCGATAGTGACTGCAACCAAAGCCTTACACACAGTGACTGCAACCAATTCCCTTATCCATAGTGACTGCAACCAAAACCCTTATCCATAGTGACTGCAACCAAAACACTTATCCATAGAGACTGCAACCAAAGCCTTTCACACAGTGACTGCAACCAAAACCCTTATCCATAGTGACTGCAACCAAAACCCTTATCCATAGCGACTGTAACCAAACCCTTATCTATAGTGACTGTAACCAAAACCCATATCCATAGTGACTGTAACCAACACCCTAATCCACAGTGACTGTAACCAAAACCTTTATCCATAGCGAATGTAACGAAAACCCTTATCCATAGTGACTGTAACAAAAAACCTTATCCATAGTGACTGTAACGAAAACCCTTATCCATAGTGACTGCCACAAAAAACCTTATCCATAGTGACTGTAACGAAAACCCTTATCCATAGTGACTGTAACGAAAACCCTTATCCATAGTGACTGCCACAAAAAACCTTATCCAGAGTATCAAGACGTTAACCGAGTTACAGATATTTAATCTGACATTACATCTTCGTAATTTATACAGATATTACCACACTAATTGCGACTGAAATTTGGTATGCATCACCAAGTGTTCCCTTATTTCTTTTTTCTGAATATATAATCATCGCACTGACCAAACATATTTTAAAATATTACGTTTGTCAACGTCAAAGCATAAAATAAATAAACTGTTAGAATTAAAAATAATCATAAGATATGTTTTGTACATATTTGTTATGAAATAAGATGTACTATCATCATTAAAAATGAACTGTCAAAATTGGACTAAAAATAGTGTGTACGAAACTAACCGGAAGTGCACGTGACTCCCTGGTAACCGGATGTACAGGAACAAGCAAATCCTCCATCAGCCGTGTTGACACAGAGTCCACCGTTCTGACACGGGTTGGGGTCGCAAGCGGCTATTTATAGAATAAATTAACTAGTCTCATTATACATTCAGAAAATAAATAATATAATTTGAACTCTGTGTCCTTGTTCTATGCTTCTTTGTATCTCTGTGCACAGAATCTACACTATATATCTACTAGTATATATCTACCCTATATAATTATCTATTAATCTGTGTATGTATTAATCTGTGTATCTATATATCTATCTATCTATTAATCTGTGTATCTATCTATCTATCTATCTATCTATCTATCTATCTATCTATCTATCTATATGTATCTATCTATATGTATCTAATTATATATATATATATATATATATATATATATATATATATATATATATATATATATATATATATATATGCAAAAAAAAACACACCCCCCAAAAACCCCCACAAAACACACACACACACATACACACACACACACACAAAACAACAACACAAAACCCCCCCACAAACAAACAAAAATAAAAAACAAAATTCCCGTCCCAACCATAATCCCACATCTAGTATACCAAACACCGTGGTGTATACATGTACTAGTATCTTGTTTTCGGAATAGTGCATATAAAATACCCCTTGATGCTTTTTCGTTAACAGTATCTTATGTGACGGCAGCGGGATTCCTTACTTTCTTTCTCAACTAAATGTCGAAATAACCATATTGTAAACACCACAGTGGTCATAGTTTTAAAATGTGGGTTTTTTTTTCAAATACAGTCCTTTATGTTTTTTAAAATAAATTAATGAATAGAATGTTTTCATCACATTAAATGTATCATGTGTCATTTTCATTATTCTTTTTTACGAAACTAACCGAAAGAGCATGTGACTCCCGAGTACCCGGATGTGCAAGAACACGCGAATCCTCCACCAGGCGTCTCAACACACAGTCCTCCATTTTGACACGGGTTAGGATTACACGCAGCTGTTAGCGAATTATATACATTAATTTTATACAATATATCTATCTATCTATCTATCTATCTATCTATCTATCTATCTATCTATCTATATATATATACACACACGCGCGCACGCGCTCGTGTAATTATATTGTTCGTTTAATCAAAACATGCAAAGAATTCTAGAAGACCATAAAAATATATTCATCGTACAAAGGGGTTTCAAAAATTGTCTGAATGGTATTAATGTGTACAGTGTTAAAGTCAAAACACGGTTAAAATGAGTTCTTTCCCATTTCTGTTGACACTCAATCCAAGGCATTCGCGTACCAGATGGTTTGAATCAATCAGATATTAAATTTTATGAATAAAAATTAATTTTCAAAGACTATATCATAATATATAGACCGACCATGATTCGAACCATTAGCATTTGATATGGTGTACCATTACTTGCTAGAATGCTGCGCCTTATAGAGGCGCCCACACCATCGAACAATCAAGTGCTGACATTATGAAATGAAAATAGTCAATTACCCAATTGGAAGGCCATGACGTAATAAAACGTGTTGTATTAGTATTCTTCATATTGTGATTGTGGCTGTAAGGAATAATCTGTTAGAACTCTGTTTTTGTTCATTGCAAAAACTTATTGATTAGATCCAACTATTGTTTTTCACAAATCTGAGTTGTTAGCATACTGACAGGTAACTTTAATTTGATAGTTGCATCAGAAAATGACCATTCATAATAACACCTACTATTTATCTGAAAACAAATAGTCTTAACTAAAACAATTAGTATGACAGATATCTGCTATAGACCAAACTTGTATTACTGATTAGTTTCAAAATAAATGTGTAAGTTACAACAGACTACAGACATTATGATATAAATATATATAACTACTTGATAAATAATGTGTAAAGATGACATTAAACAAATACCCCTTGCAGCTGCTGTCTAAACCGTTTCTATCTAATTAAATGTATCATTTTCATTTCCATTATAAATGAATTGTGCTATAAAGACAAGCATTTTTGGTACGAAACTAACCGGAAGAGCATGTGACTCCCGAGTACCCGGATGTACAGGAACATGCGAATCCTCCACCAGGCGTCTCAACACACAGTCCTCCATTTTGACACGGGTTAGGATTACACGCAGCTGTTCATAGTTAATTAGCTAATTACACATTTATAGAATAATATATACACACATGCACCAACGCACGCACGCACACACACACACGCACACACACACAGAGAGAGAGAGAGAGAGAGAGAGAGAGAGAGAGAGAGAGAGAGAGAGAGAGAGAGAGAGAGAGAGAGAGAGATCCACACACCCGAACATGCAATGGTGTTGTTTGTTTAATAAAACTGTGTTTTAGGCTTGTTGTAAAGAAACATTGGAGCCAACAGAAAATATTTGCGTAGCAAATGGTTTGAATCAATCAGAAATTAATTTGAATTAAATTAAAATTAATTTTCAAAGGTTACGTCATAATATATAGAGCGACCGAGATTCAAACCCGTAGCATTTGAAATGGTGCATCATTAAGTGCTAGAATGCTGCCCTTGGACAGGCACCCATACCACCGAATAATCAAATCCTGACGTAATGAAACGAAAATAGTCGATTACCCAATTGGAAGGTGTGTAAATCCTGACGTAATGAAACGAAAATAGTCGATTACCCAATTGGAAGGTGTGTAAATCCTGACGTAATGAAACGAAATAGTCGATTACCCAATTGGAAGGTGTGTAAATCCTGACGTAATGAAACGAAAATAGTCGATTACCCAATTGGAAGGTGTGTAAATCCTGACGTAATGAAACGAAATAGTCGATTACCCAATTGGAAGGTGTGTAAATCCTGACGTAATGAAACGAAAATAGTCGATTATCCAGTTGGAAGGTGTGTAAATCCTGACGTAATGAAACGTGTCCTGTATTAGTATTGTGGCTGTGGCTGTAAAGAATTATCTGACTGGACTCTGTTGTTGTTCACTATAAGAAATTGTTTGTTGGAATCTAACCATTTTGTCAAATCCGAGGTGTCAGGCTGTTAACTACAACAACTGACATGACAGCTAGCGTATATTGCTATAAAGCAATGTTGTGTTACTGATTAGTCTAATATTAAATGTGTAACTAACAACACACAACAAATATTACAAAATATAACTACTTGATAAACAATGTGCAAAGATATCATTAAACAAATATTCCTTCATATCTTAAACAATCAATAACACTAAAGTTTCTATCAGATTAAATGTATCATTTTCATTATAAACGAATTGTTTTTGTGCGAAACTAACCAGAAGAACACGTGACACCCGAGTACCCGGATGTACAGGAACATGCGAATCCTCCACCAGGCGTCTCAACACACAGTCCTCCATTTTGACACGGGTTAGGATTACATAGTTAATTAGCTCATTACACATTTATAGAATAATGAAACGTGTCCTGTATTAGTATTGTGGCTGTGGCTGTAAAGAATTATCTGACTGGACTCTGTTGTTGTTCACTATAAGAAATTGTTTGTTGGAATCTAACCATTTTGTCAAATCCGAGGTGTCAGGCTGTTAACTACAACAACTGACATGACAGCTAGCGTATATTGCTATAAAGCAATGTTGTGTTACTGATTAGTCTAATATTAAATGTGTAACTAACAACACACAACAAATATTACAAAATATAACTACTTGATAAACAATGTGCAAAGATATCATTAAACAAATATTCCTTCATATCTTAAACAATCAATAACACTAAAGTTTCTATCAGATTAAATGTATCATTTTCATTATAAACGAATTGTTTTTGTGCGAAACTAACCAGAAGAACACGTGACACCCGAGTACCCGGATGTACAGGAACATGCGAATCCTCCACCAGGCGTCTCAACACACAGTCCTCCATTTTGACACGGGTTAGGATTACATAGTTAATTAGCTCATTACACATTTATAGAATAATATATACACACATGCACGCACGCGCGCGCGCGCACACACACACACACACACACACAGAGAGAGAGAGAGAGAGAGAGAGAGAGAGAGAGAGAGAGAGAGAGAGAGAGAGAGAGAGAGAGAGAGAGAGAGAGAGAGAGAGAGAGATCCACACACACGAACATGCCATGGTGTTGTTTGTTTAAGCAAACTGTGTTTTAGGCTTGTTGTAAAGAAACACTGGAGCCCACAGAAAATATTTCCAGAAGTGGACGGGGTTCCAAAACATGTAAAATATATTACAGTGTTAAAGTGAAAATATGATTCGAAAGAGTTCTTCCTACTTTCTATGGACACTGGCGTACCAAAGGGTTTGAATCAATCTGAAATTAACTTGCTAACTTGCATTACTACGTCATAATATACTAGTGAAAACACGTTAAGTGCCAGTACTAAATTTTAATTTACTTTTTCAAACATTAAAACAAAACTTCAGGGACCATAAAATATACAGGTAATAAAAAGTAGGTTACAGACGTGGTTAAATCATTGGCAATTGCACGGACACCAGCCATGATAAGCTGTAAAGAAGTATCTGATTGTTTTTTGTTCTTTGTAAAAAAAAATGATTAGATTGCATCCAACCTGAGGTGCTAACCTTTTACAGGTAACTCTAATTTGATAGTTACATCAGAAAATTTCAATTCATGATATCATTTGAAAGCTAATAGGCTTAACTACAACAATTGTCATGACAAATCTTGTATATTGCTACAACGCGAAGTTATAGTACTGACTAGTATAATATTAAATGTATAACTAACAACAAACTACATATATTGCATAATAAAGATATGTAGCTACTCTATAAATAGATCTATTAACTATAATACTATATATATATATATATATATATATATATATATATATATATATATATATATATATATATATATATATCAATTACTTTTGTTATATAAGCCATATAATATGCATGCAACATATGATCATTTCCTTTAGACATAAATTTAAAAAATCCCATTTAAATCTATAAGACATACATATTACATACGTGTCCTACCACTTCATAAAATATAATTAAAACTGGCCACCTTTAAACATCAAAATCGAGGGAGGGAGGGACGTAGACCAGTGGTAAAGAGTTCGCTTGATGCGCGGTCGGTCCAGGATCGATCCCCGTCGATGGCTATTTCTCGTTCCAACCAGTGCTTCACAACTGGTGTAACAAAGGCCGTGGCATGTATTATCCTGTCTTTGGGATGGTGCATATAAAAGATCCCTTGCTTCTAATCGAAAATAGTGGCCCATGAATTGGCGACAGCGGGTTTCCTCTCTCAATATCTGTGTGGTCCTTAACCATATGTCTGACGCCATATAACCATAAATAAAATGAGTTGAGTGCGTCGTTAAATAAAACATTTCCTTCATTCAAAATCGAGGAATAGGACAGACTGTACGAAGCCTCATTTTGTCTTGCACGTGTGTAACAACATTGTTTATACATTTACAATAGTTAAACACCTTAAAATCGGCCCATTGTGTTTGTATAGGGGCGCTTTAGTTACTAAAGACTACTTACATTTCAGCGATATAACCAAATAAACCATACTTACATACAGCTGCAATGTTAAAATAAAAAAACCTAGTCATTAGTGCATAGTCAATTATTGTTGAAATATAAAATATACAGTCGTCTAGAATAGAATATCAGACGTTGTCGACATTATTTTACTTTTATTCCATTGTCTAATTAATGAATGTCATTTTTTTTTTTAAATTACATGTTTTTAGAAATCGCTTGACCTAGGGTCACATTCATAGGGCAAGTAGTGCGCACAAGTGATATCTCAGTATATCACCTACCCTCACCCTACCTCACCCACTGTGATCATAATTTTGTGACAAGTTAGAAATAAATAAATAATAAAATAAAATAAATACTCATCTTACCGGTTTCACAGTTGACACCTTGGAACCCAGACGGACAGATGCAGATGTACTGGTCAGTTCGGTCAAGGCAAGTCCCTCCGTTCAGACATGGTCTGTTTGTGCAAGCTGTGAATGGTTAAATTAAAATTACAATGAAACGTGTCAACGAAATAATCTAACCTTCAAATTATGATACATGCATGCATAACCAGCTGGTGTGATTTATTTAACTTAAAATTATTTTTTACAAATAAAAAACATAAATATAAAACAAATTATTTATTTAAAACAAAATCAAACCAAAGAGGTTTGTTTATAGTAGCAGTAGGCAAACAAAAAATATTAATTATAAATACCATCTAGTGCCTATGGTACCTATCTGTAATTTCAATTCCATCCATGTGTTAATTATTCGTTTTGCGATTTGTATCTGGAGAACAAATTTATTATGGATCCATCTTAAAACATAATTAAAATGTATTAATGGGTCCATGTTAAAACGTCTAGTGCCTGAGATATGTAATTTTATTTTTACACAAATTGGGGGGTGCGGGGGGGGGGGGGGGGGGGGGGGGGGGGGGGGATGGGATTGGTATCTGAGAAGTGGGATGTAAGATTGGTATCTGAGAAGTCTGAAAGCAAATGTGTTTGTGGGTTCATCTCAAAACGTAATCCTTATTACATTTTGTTTCCTAAAGCATAATTAAGAAAGTGGCAGTCCTCCTAACAATGACATAGTGTCTCTAGACTGGAGAGTGGCAGTCCTCTTACAGACGAAGCCTTATAGACCTCTGAGAATTGAAAATTTGCGTAACCAATTTATCGATTACGCAAAAATAAAATGTTCTATTGTTTTAAAATTAAGTAACCCATTTCCTTTGTGCGTATACCGTTATGAACACATAAATGATGTCCATAATTTGCTGCATGAATGAAACGACAGCTCTAGTAATTTTCAGAGATCCTGCATATGGCAGTAATTCATGAACATGTCAAAACATCATTGGGACCCTCTTGTACAGAGATTCGAGCGTGAATATGTTACTGTTATGAACATTCAGATTGGTGCAGTTATTTCTGGAGTAGATCTTAAACCATCAAAATACTCACGAGTCGGTGCTAGTGCTGAAAGTAGAATAAAATGATCATTTACATATAGAGAAAACAATGTAATGTATTTGGTTAGATGGAATAAATCAGTTTTAAACGTTGTCTTTGTAATTGAACGAATGAATGAATGAATGAATGTTTAACGACACCCCAGCACGAAAAATACATCGGCTATTGGGTGTCAAACTATGGTAATGCAAATAAATAAAGTGATGATCAACATCAATATACAAATTCAAGACAAACAAAAACAGTGTAAAGAACTGTGCAAAAACACAAATATCACAGAATGTTACGGATACTGAATTCTACTCAAAACGTCAATTTTGTGCTGTATTGGCCATTCTCAAAGAGAATGTTACACCCCTGCACCACGATGAGGTTACAGCACACGCAGGGGCTTTGTAATTGTTTTAATGACACGTGACAATTCAAATTATTTGCATCCCAATATTTATACTAAATTATCATGATATACAAATAACCGGGATGTGAAAACACAAACCGAACATGGGGGTAGGGCAGGGAAAACCTGTCTCCATATACAGTGGACTCTCTCCAAACCGGCATCTGTCTAAACCGGCATTCTGTGTAAACCGACACAGTTTTAAAGTCCAGTCCAGCTACCGTTACTTTATTAGGAATAAAACTCTGTCTACACCGGATACTGTCTATTCCGGACTTCGGATGCAAATTCAAGAATAAAATTACGGTTTATGTAGTAATTAGTTCTGTCTATACCAGCACGCGGTCTTACCTCTACTGTCTGCCAGTGGTCACTTTTTAAACAATGACGGCAGTTCCTCGGGAATTACGACACCAAAGAACGTGTTATGAAATAATATCGCCTTTTTAAAGCCTTAATAAACATTGAACCAGACCTGCTGTAACGGGTGTAGACAGCAAGATAAATCGGATTATTATGTGTAGATATTTCCATACCTGCATTGCATCATACCGATCTGTTTAAAATAATAAAACTATAAATTCAGACCCCTGTTTCATATGATTTTAATTAATAAAATAATGTTATTTATTCTGCTTGTTGTTTTATATGCGTTCTGGTTTAAACACATTTTTTGTATTACAGTCAATGTTAATATTCAACTTCCAAAAGCCAGGACTGAACTTTTGTCCCAGCCCGCTTCTTACTGACGACCTGTCCTATTTTGTTTATCTTGAGTTCGATTGGTTTCTTAGGAACGCAAATATCTTTCAGGTTTATACCAATAATTGAAACAAGCATGTCTTAGCCTTGCTTTAACAGATGTCTTACACATAGTCTAAACGTTTGGTTAATATAACGTTTTATTTACGTCGGTATTTTTCTTATCAGTATACCGTAAGAACCGTAACTCTGGACAAACTCTGTCTGCACCTGTAAAAGGAACGCAGGTCCGTAGGACCTCGGTTCCTAGGAACAGTTGTCCTATCGGACCTCCATAGCTTAGAAACCATAGTCCTACCCGGACTTTCATTCCTGGTTTATTTTTAAGTTGTTTTTATCCTAGGACTTGTATTCCTACCGGACTTAAATTCCTTCTACAAATTAGATGTCCGTTTATTATACTCTGCAATTTGCACGAGCTGCCAGAAAGACACGAGAAAAAAGTGAGGTTTTGACAGCCTTCCCTCGTAGTGTGATGGATAAATGTACGAGTCTCTTAAGAGTATTGTGGGTTCAAATGGACACGTTCGGGCAAAATGAGCTGGCCTAAAATCTTCACCATGCATTTCCATAATTTTACTCACAATATTAGTTGTAATCCATGTAAAAATGCAGACTGATTTGTTTGGAATCCTATTTAGCATCTTGGTAGTAATGCGAATATAAATATACGTTGTGTTCCAGATTCGGACATTTTCGTTTCATTCGGGCAATAATGATCAGCATGCCTCTTCCACCCCTTCTCCCAAAAATGGAGTCTGAATGTCTATTGCGACCAAAACGGTCAGGTGTAAAAGTGTCATGAGTAGTTAGTCTGTTTAAAAGGATCTTTGTAAATTGTTTGTGCATATTATTGACAGTATGATAATTGTTCAGGAATTACTGTTTTGTTTTAGTCGGTGTAGTAGCCCATTGAGCTGCTAAAACCCACTCTTAGTGATTGATATTTCTATTAATTGATAAGCATTAATGAAAACCATTTAACATATTTGTTTATCGATGGTATGTTTTGTTGGGACTAAGATATCATAAAGGCTAGAGTCTCATATGTCATATGTTAGACCAAATTAATTTTTAAAATGAGCAAACTTGACAAAGCAGGCACATGTTCAGTAAGCTATGCAGGGGAGAAATCAAGAAATTTGCTTTGAAGAGGGGTGTTCAGAACACGCCACCCCAACCCACACCCTATGTACACGCGCCTGCAACATTATTGACAGAAAGGCACAAACTTAAAATTATATAATAACAAGATAATGTATATAACGCAAATATCACATTTTTATAGTTAATTATTATTATTATTATTATTATTATTATTATTATCAAATACCAATATATAACGTTTAACAGATAATTGTGTTGGTATATCATATGGGCAAGTTATACTTATTTGCGAGTACTAATATGCTTCGAATTATGGTAAATGTTTTTGAGTTACTTTTAAATGTTTAAACGTTTATTAGTTGGGACACTACGCAATGAATAAAGACCTTGGTCCTGCTCATGTAATAAGGTCAACAAAATGTGTACAAACTCTTGCAAATTATATAAATGGAAAATATTGGAATAAATAGAAAATATTTAAATAAAGAGAGGCGCTAGTATCTTAAATTTAATTAAATAAACCAAAAAGGAAACTGTTTTTCTTTTTGTTTACATTTATAATTAAATTTTTATGTGTACGACCGGACTTAAATTTTGACTGTCCAGGAATGCAAGTCCGGCCCGGACTTGATATCCTGGCAGTCAGATCAGTATTCCTAGGCATTCCTAGGAGACCAAGTCCGGGCAGACCACTGTTCCTACGGACTTGCATTCCGTTTACACCGGCACTCTGTATAAACCGGCATATCGGTCTCTCATCTTTGTCTCAAAGACACACCCTCACCCATCCAGCTACACGAGTAACATAATATTACTTCTACGTAAATAAAATCGACTCATATGGCCAATAAGGTATTTTAATGATAATATAATGAAATTATCGTCGTAATCCTAGACTTTGTAATATGCAATAAATACATATATATTATGTGTGGTGCTCTCCAAGGGACAGTTGAGATGTTAACAGTTTATCGATGAAACTGATCTCTTTAAAAGAACACATTGAAATATTTAATTTTTAAATTGCAAAACGTTTATTTCTAAATGTATTACAACTTTAATATTAATATTATTACTTACTAGTTTCTGTGACAGCTGAAAACAAAAGTATAAATAATCAATATATTAAAGCACGTAATATATATATCATATAATGTACATGCGTATTTGAATTGTTAGATTTTACATTAAATGAACAAATATATAAATGCATGCACGTATGCACACACATACAGACACACACACACACACACACACACACACATACACACACACACACACATACACACGCATACATGCATACATGCATGCATAGATACATACATACATACATACATATTACATACATACATACACACATATTACATACATACATACATATACTACTCAAAAGAATTTAAGGGTCAAAAATTTATAACCAAATAAGTTTCAGAGTGTATTAGATTGATGATGTAAACTACACCAAAAATTTAATTTATTGTTCCATATTTACAAAACCCCCACAAATAAACGTCACTGTATACAAGAAAGTCACATGACATGCTGTCAAAGTTGAAGGTTGTCAAACATGGATTTTACACATTAGAACATTCGTTTAATAGTGTGTGAATCCACCCCTGGCGCGAATACACTCGACACATCGTTGCCTCATGCTGTTGATCAGACGTCTGAACAACTCTTGGGGAATGGCCTGCCACTCTGCCATAAGAAGTTGTCCCAGATCATGTGGGTTGGCCGGAGGGGCATGGTTATCCCGAACTCTCCTGCCTAATTCGTCCCAGGCGTGCTCTATTGGGGCCAAGTCAGGCGAATATGCTGGCCAATCCATCCTGGCGATACCTTGTTGTCTGAGAAAGTCCGTTACCACCCTGGCGCGGTGGGGTCTGGCATTATCATCCTGCAGAACTGCCCCGCCGCCAATCTGCTGAAGGCCTTGGAGAACCAACGGCCGAATAATCTCATTCAGATAGCGGATTCCATTCAGATTGCCATCCACCACATAGAGGGGGGTCCTGTGGTGGATAGAGATGCCGCCCCACACCATGACGCTGCCACCACCGAACCGGTGACGTTGTCTAACGTTAACGTCAGCGAAGCGCTCCCCAGGACATCTGTAGACACGAACCCGACCGTCGTTGAACTGGAGACTAAACCTGGACTCATCAGTGAACATCACTCGACCCCACTGAACACGTTGCCACCGCAGATGAAGCATGCACCAGTGACGTCTGGCCGTTCTGTGACGTGGTAGGAGTGGTGGTCGAACAGCCTGGCGACGGCAGCGTAGATTATTGGCTCTCAGACGATTGCGTATGGTTTGATCAGACACTCGAGTTCCAGTCGCAGTCCGCAGATTGTCACGTAATCGGCGTGCATTGGTTGTGCGTTGACGTAGAGCCATATTGGTGATGTAGCGGTCCTCTCTATTTGTAGTGCTTCGGGGTCTTCCCGAACGTGGACGATTTCGAACAGAATTCGTTGCTTGGTACCGTTGCCACAGTCGGCCAACGACACTTTGACTGACACCAAGTCTCAGAGCAACATTTCTTTGCGTATTGCCATCCTGAAGCCAAGCAATAGCCCTTCCTCGATCTTCGATAGTCAGTTGAAGTCGTACCATTGTCGAATTTGGAGTGTGCACCGTACACGAACGCAAGCTCCAATTATACGGAAATTCAGCATTGGGAACATGGAATACACGAGCAAAGCGTGCAAATGAAGCGCTTTGTGAAAAAGCAAGTTATGGGCACTTAGCAGACCTTTCGCTTTCGCCCTAATTTACGTGCAAATGTAAGCATGTTTTCGCCATTAGAACTAGTCGACAGTGTCAATGACAGTGGATTTTAATTCATTTATGGGTTGCTTAGACCCACTTTCGTCAAAATGGAACAATACCATGCGTGACATTATGGTCTAGCTAATATAATTGACATTCAGAAAATAATGTCGAAAATATCGTCTGACCCTAAATTCTTTTGAGTAGTATATACATACATACATACGCATATGATGCATGCACACACTCACACACATATACACGTACACACACGACATACGTTTTTGAGTAAATAAAAAAATAATGCTAATATAAATAGGCAAATAATTGTGCAAATATTATTTTACTTACTGTTCTCGCACAGTGGTCCTTGATATCCGTTGGGGCAGGAACACCCAAATCCTCCACTGGATTCCTCGAAACAACTACCTCCATTTCTACAAGGGTTGGGGCTGCAAGCTGCAGTTTATAACCAATAAGACATGAATAAGAAACATCAAATATTTTAAAACTCAATATACCATTGCTATTTTAATATCTGAATATTGATGAATAGGAGTGGGTATTATGATAAGTTTGTTTGTCGCAATACGTGATAGTGTAAATATATCATTTGCAACATCAACAGTATTTCAGGAAAGGTTCCTAACAAAATAATCGAAATACATGATAAAAGTTGAACCGTATTATTAAAACATCGAACCCCTACCCTCGTCATAAATAATTAAAATTTGACCCTATAAATTAAATACTTTCTGTCCGATACTCATCCACTGGCCTTGCCAGATACTGAGCGTGGGATAGACTTGTCTGAAACATGTTTGGATAAATTACTCAACTCAACTCAAAACATCGAAACATGTGTGTTCTGAGGTTTATTTCTTCACAACATAGTTGATTTGTTAAAAAAAATTGTCTTATTTTTAAAATTTATTATGGGGCTACCAATTTTTACTGAGGGCGACCACATGTGGCAGTGAAAAACGTTAAGGTCTGCAACTATGGACAGAGAAGTTGAGAGCGGTAACTGGAAGCTAAGAGATTGGTGATTTAAACTGACAACGGACCTTTAGTGAGAATTACCTAATGTACAGATAGCTTGTATAGTAATACGTATTTTTTACCTTTTTAATCACAATATATCGATATCGATATACCGGGAATACATCGCACCATTAATTACGAATGTTAATAAAAATAATAATAAAAAAGCTTAAATAATTATAATTAAATAATAGATACAATTAGCCCGGCAATTGATCAATACATAATTATTATACTCACTCGAGGTTGTTGCTGAAAGAAACAAACACAACATGCAATTGCAATAAAGGAAAACAAAAACAAAAACAAAACAACAAACAAAACAAAACAAAACAAAACAACAACAAGAAACAAAAATTAAGAGAATTGAAACGTAATATAATAAAGCGGATTTCCAAATAATTAAAGTAGCTATCACATTAACATACATGCTTGTTTTTCTCGTCAAAATATTATTAGTGTGCATTCATCTCTATTACCAATGTGACAGGTGATAGATGTCAGTTAACGAAGAACAAATGAACATAAAGGTAGCACTGCATTGCGCAAACCAACTGTATGTACATATATTGTAAAACTGTTATGTTATGGAACATTACTGTGGCTATCGAACTATTTTAAATTGTTATGTTATGGAACATTACTGTGGCTATCGAACTATTTTAAACTGTTATGTTATGGAACATTACTGTGGCTATCGAACTATTTTAAACTGTTATGTTCTGGAACATTACTGTGGCTATCGAACTATTTTAAACTGTTATGTTGTGGAACATTACTGTGGCTATCGAACTATTTTAAACTGTTATGTTCTGGAACACTTCATATATATCGTCCTGATGAAATGGGTTATATTTCGTTGAAACATCATTTGATAAACTCTTAATAATTTTAGGTGTTTGCAAACACATTTTAATCACTTACACTTTGAATCAGAAGAAACAATACCAAGTTCAGACAAAAAACTGCTATTACCCTGAGACCGCCAATGCAATAGTATAGATTTAAAACACCAATGTACATACCTATTTCACAGTTGACGCCCGAATATCCATTAGGACACGAACAAGCGTATCCACTACACGAATCGACACACAGACCGCCATTCACACATGGCTGAGACGTGCACTCTGAAATAACACAACACAATATATCAGTCTTATTAACTAAACTATATACTGTTTTATTAACTACATTGTACATACAGAACGCAATATACCAGTCTTATTAATATTAACTAAATTAAATAGCATACCCACGTCGCATACTGTTTATTATCTACATATTGAATACTATACTCGTTTTCGATCTCACAATCCCGGATACAAGGAAAGTTCGTGCGTTTCATAAAAATACTATCTAACAAAAACGAGTGTGGTATTTTAGTATTATTCACGTTCAAAGAATTTAATGTTTATGAGAAAACCCGTTAATACCAGCATTTTACTGTTTAGCTCAGTGGCACCACTGAGTGTCAAGTCAAATTTCAACATAAAACTGAAAACTTTTGTATGCATCCCTACAGGGCAGGAAATAAATTGAAATGTAATATAATCGACGTGTAAGATATGCGTGAATTTCGAAGCTTGACTATTGAATTTTTAAAAATAATAATTGAAAAAAAAACCCGCCAAAAAACTACAGAAAAGATCATGATGTTTAATAGCATTTGGTCTTATATAGTAATATTTTGGTATGTACTTGCATCATTCGTTTCGACAAAATAGCATTCAAATAGAAAATGATATCCATCACCAACAACATCATCATGACATAAACAACATTTCCGTTCACACCTGGGAATATTTTCCTATCTATCAACTTCTACTGGGAGCCTATGATTAGCAGTGCGATAATTAATGAAAGTAGACCTATGTTTTGTATTTAAAAGTAATAAAGATGGTTCCAAATTTATGATTTCTTTAAAGATCCTATAGTCAGTACCTTTGCTTGAATAGTAAATGTTGTCTCTCCATAACTGCAAGTACTGGTCTTTAAGTCTCTCAAGAATAATATCGCTAACGTTTCCGATATTAACAAAATTTTGAGCTAACCATAAGTAAATCAGTTTCATTAAAATATTTTCTACAAAAAAACCCCATGTATATACATGTGTTCCATAAACATAATCAGATAAAAGGGCATTGTATATGCTAAAGGATAGCTCATTTTTGTTATCACTATTTAACATCCTACACCAATAGTTAATCATTCTACTTTTCACATAAACAACAAGTGGGAACCTTCCAAGCTCACCATAAATCATATAAAGTGGTGTGCTACGTTTTACACCAAGAATACTTCGCAAAAATCGTATATGTACACTTTCAATAATAGAACCATTTTCAAAACCCCATATCTCACAACCATAAAGTAAAATAGGTAAAATAGTCTGGTCGAAAAGTTTAAGCTGACAATCAATTGGTAAGTTGACGTTACTTATTCGAGATTTAAGTAAAAACATAGCTTTAGTGTCTTGTTCTTTAATACATTTCTTTGTTAGCGAGTATGTACAGTTCTTTGAAAAACACAATCCTAGGTACTTATAACAAACAGAACATGTAACCCTTTCTTGTAGGTGCATTATATTTAATAAATTAACTAATGTATTATGTATTTTTATTTTATTATATCAATTATATATTAGCATACCATACCTAACCTAACGCAACTGAGGTGTAGCACAGTAATAAACACAAATCACCTCACACACCGCAGGAATGTGCTTTCCACATTTATAAATAAATTTAATGCAGGGCCGGACCCAGAAGACCGGGGGGTGGGGGGGGGGGGTGGGGGATAAAATGTTAAAGGCCACCAACATCAAATAATAATAAAAATGTTATTTAATTTGCCTCTAAATTGGGAACTCATACGTATATATATATATATATATATATATATATATATATATATATATATATATATATATATATATATATATATATATAGCATTTAGGGTGGTGCTAGGGGCTGGGGTTTGGGGGTGGGGTGTTACATTTGTAATGCGAAAAACCAAAGGGCTATTGTTCAGACTCGTATGGGTTCAACCACTTTTTCATCCCGCAGACACAGCCCTGAATGTTCAAAATACGATAGCATTGCTTGGTCAATAACATCATTATTTCGATCTATGACTGCACGTGCTATTGTAGCAATGTGTAAACCACGTAAAATACAAGTTAGGTAGGGTATATAAATTCATTGAAAATGTAGTAGTCGACATTCTTGTTATTGGTATTTGAGGAAAAATATGGGTAAATCGAAAAACACTTCAGTTGATGTAAAATTGTGTATTAAGTACGTTTTCGATTATTTTGAAGATGAATATCAGCGCGGTAGACCTAGGTATGCTTCTTATCGAATTGTCGATCGAGTTGCCGCTGCACTTAAAGTTTCGGTTTCAACAGTAAAAAGAACTGTGAAAAATCTAAGCTCTACGAATCCAAGCACAGAAATCACTGTTAAAAAACGCGACCGAAAACTCATCGATTTATTTGATAAAGATGTTATTAGACGACGAGTATACAGATTTTATAGAGAGGGCGAATTACCTACATTACATAAGATTAACGTGGATTTAAGGGAGGAATGTGGAATCAACATATCCATATCAACTTTACGAAGAACACTCCATGACCTCGATTTTAAATACCAACATATGTCTACAACCGGAAAAGTGATTTTTGAGGACGCCAATATATCAGACAGGAGACTGTCCTATCTCCATGAAATATCCAGTTTACGAGAACAGGGGTATTTAATAGTGTATCAAGATGAGACCTGGGTGAATGTCAACCACACAACATCCCACCACTGGACAGATATCCACCCGGGCACAAGTACCGCCAATCACCTGCCGAAATCAGACGCTGCTGATCGAGTTCCTAAACTCTGTTCGGTGACTGGGAAGGGAAAAAGACTTATTATTTGTCATGCTGGCTGTGATAAATATGGTTTGATAGATGGCTGTGAATTGATCTTTGAGGCTAAAAAACCAGACGAAGACTATCATGGTGAGATGAATCATGACAATTTCATCAAATGGTTTGAAGAACAACTTATGCCTTCTCTACCAGAACCTTCTGTTATCGTCATGGATAACGCAAGCTACCACAACAAATTAACTGAGATTACACGATGTCCTGCTCTAAACGCTAAAAAGGAAGAAATTCAGTCGTGGCTACGAAACAAAAATATACCTTTTGAGAGTAACATGACAAAGCCAGTTCTTTATGAACTTGTGAAAAGTAACAAATGTGCAAAGCAATTTGTTACTGATGATATTGCTGAACGCCATGGGCACTTGTGTCTAAGACTGCCGCCAAGACATTCTGAACTCAATCCGATAGAACTGATCTGGAGTCAAGTCAAAGGGCACATAGCTCGTCATAATGATGGTAAAATGACCACGGTGAGGAGAGAACTTGCACATGCATTGAAGATAGTGATGAAGAAATGAGTTCGTCGACTGATTAAGTTATTTCTCCATACCCATCAGGAGTATTACTTTAATGTATGCATGAACTCTTTAAGACCAAAAACAATTTATTTCCATATCATTCACTATCAAACAACCTAACAACCTATAAACTAATCGACTAGAAATGCATATAGACTACACATACATACGAGAGAAATGTTTATTTAACGACACACTCAACGCATTTGAAATACGTTTATGTGGCGTCAGACAAAACGGTTAAGGAGCATTATGACAGTGAGAAAGACACTCGCTACCGCCACATGGGCCACTGTTTCCGATAAGCAATTTTGATAAGCAATAAGGGACGTTTTATATGCACCATCCCATAGACAGGATAGCACATACCACAGCCTTTATACATCAGTTGTGGTGCACAGGCTGGAACTAGACACAACCCAATGGGCCCACCATGTGGGATCGATCAGTCGACCTACCATGAGCGAACGCTTTACTTTCTGAGCTACGTCCCGCTCCATATACAAAATAAGCTTTAAGTGGGGTTGGGGTTGTGCAGAGGGTCACACCTCCACCAATCGCATGCATACCATATTCTTCTCTCTCTCTAACCATATAACCATAGATTAAAATATGTTGAGTGCGTCGTTACATAAATGACGTCTCTGTCTCTCTCTCTCTCTCTCTCTCTCTCTCTCTCTCTCTCTCTCTCTCTCTCTCTCTCTCTCTTCAGCGCGCGCGCTTGTGTATTCCACAATATAATTATAATATTTGATAAAAAAAATTTTTCAAACTGAGGTTTTGTCACTTGAACCTGAATCCGCGCCTGCTTCATGTTTACAGATATTTTCTTAAATATAGGTCATACTACGATTTGTGCGGATAGGACGATAAAACCGAACATTAGTTTGAAACGCACTATAGAATGATGCTTTTGATATGCAAATGACCTTAGTTATTTATAGGAGAAATAACGTGAATTCAAACGACACAGAGATTTTTAAAAAGTGGAATTAAGTCAACTTCGTGCATTTTATTTGTATATAAAACCTATCGGGGTTTGGGTTTGTTTTCATGTAAATGCAAAGAAAACAAATATCGAATAGGAAATAAACGTAACATTTGCAAAAAACTTTGGGTCTAAATAATTGAACAGGATAATAGTATGTTATCGAAGTTTAAAACCTGGGTGTCTTCGGCCTTTAGATCCAAAAACAACAAATTTGGTCTTTACCTTATTTACATTTAGGTTCCATCTAATACAATACTCACGAAATACATTTAAAGACGTTTGCATATCATTAATGTTTTCAGCAAATATCACAGTATCACCAGCATAAAGGAGAATAAGTATTTTGAGAAAATCTGTTAGAGCGTTGTCATCAATGTTCAGTATTCAGACAACTTTCTAAATCATTGATGAATATAACAAATAAAAGAGGAGACACATTTCTCCTTGCCGTACTCCAGATTGGCAGTAAAACGACTCTGATATATGTCCATCAAACTTTACGCAGGATTTAATATTTTGATACATGTTAAATATAACATTAAAGCATTTACCAGATATTCCTAGGTTTATACCTTTAAACCACAGTCCAGCCCTCCAGACTTGATCAAAGGCTTTACTGAAGTCAATAAATGTACACAGTATTTTTTTCTTACGATATTTTAAATAATCAATAACACAGTGTAAAAGTAAATAAATTATCAGTCACAGAGTAGCCATTCCTGAAACCGGCCTGGTTTTCAGAAAGCAAATTATTACTTTCAACAAACTTAATTAAGCGGTTATTTAAAACTGACGTAAATAACTTACCCAGACAACTGAGTATAGTAATGGGTCGATAATTCTCGGGTAATGAGGGATCGCCTTTGTTTTGATATATAGGTAGTATAACACCATTTAACAATGTATCAGGAATTATCCCTGTATCAAAAATCCTATTAAACATAGTAACATAAAAAGGTAGTAATATATCAACAGGGCCGTACCCTGACCAAAATCCAGGGGGGGGGGGGGGGGGCACTAAATTTTATAAATAATTTTTAACATACTATAAAGATTAAACATTTCTATGCTATTACTGGAGATATATAAAAAAAAAAAAAAGGACAAGATTCTCAGGGGGGGGGGGGGCAGTAGCCCCCCCTGCCTCCCCGGAGGGTACGGCCCTGATCAACAGTAGTTTTTATGTGTTTATTTATAATTTCGTCATCACCAGATGCTTTATCATTTTTCAAACATCTTACAGCACAAAGAATTTCCTCCTCGGTTATAGCAACGTCGAATATATCATTGTCAGTATTTAGGAAGTCACATATTTCATCACACTCACAATAGTATTAACAGTTTTTAAATATTCATATAAAATGTTTAGATTAATATCACTCGGTATTTTCTTCTTACTCAAACCGTTTAATCTCCAAAAATCGTTTGGTTGTTTACTCTGTTTACCACTGGGCTACGTTCTGCACTCCTACCCCTACCCCCAACCCCCAGATATATATATATATATATATAAGGAATTGTTTAGGTGAAATATTGCACAGCTTACCACGTGGAATGCACCCGCCGTGTGTCTGGCTGAAGTACCTCCCAGCTTCACATTTGAACGTTCGCCACACAGTTCCGTAACAGAAGTCAAACTTGGTACAGTCTAGAGCGTTCGGCTTCATGGTGTAGGGGCTGCATTGACCACCATCTAAAAAATAACAACAACGCTGTCTTAAAATAATCAAAATGCCATGATAAATGTTTGTTTTTTTATCTTAAAAACTTATGATGATTATTAAAAAAGATAATATTGCAGAGAATTACGGGAAAATCAACATGCATATTGTAACGGGGAAAAAAGATTAAAGAAAGCTCGTGTACCGTCTGCTAATATATAGTTTTAATACATTGAAAACGAGTTAAAATATTGTTTTCAACCATATTATATTGATGAAAAATTAGTTATTGTACAAAGAACATTGCTTCATTTCTTTCGTTTCTTTGATTTAATTCTTTCTTCCTTTTGTCTCTCAAACATATTACTGTCGTGGTGTGTAGGTGTGTATGTATTATGGAAAAGGCCTTGTTGGAAAACGTGTTCATAATTTATTTGTTTTTCAAAAGCAATAAAATATGTTTCAGTACAAAAAGAAAAAAAAGAAAGAAAGAATAAACGAAAGAAAAGAAGTAATCAAACAGCATGATTGCTACAATCAAATAGGAAACAAGTCGCAAACAATGCATCGCAATCTCATTACATAGATGGTATAGAAAACTGTCCATACATTATTTACTAATTAAGGAAAACGTTTTGTTTCATCTAAGCCTATATATTTATGTACATGAAAAAAATGTCTTCATTGTCAGTTTGTTTGATAAACATTAGCATAGTATATACAACTATGAAAGCACCTTGGGTTGAAGCATGTACTCGGGTTGGAACCCAACACCTACCGGTTCTAAATCTGATATGCATATACTTTTATTCTCTTTTTGTGTGTTTGTTTTTGTATTTTTGTGAATACTCAAAGGCCAGTAGTCCTATTGCAATAAACTCTCTCTCTCTCTCTCTCTCTCTCCTCTCTCTCTCTCTCTCTCTCTCTCTCTCTCTCTCTCTCTCTCTCTCTCTCTCTCTCTCTCTCTCTCTCTCTCTCTCTATATATATATATATATATATATATATATATATAGATATATATATAGATATATATATATAAATGCATAAAGTGGGTTTACCTGTTTGACACCGAGTTCCACTAAATGAGCCAGTACACTGACAAACGTAACTGGATCCAGAAGTCTGACAGACACCGTCATTCATACATGGATTTGGATTGCACGCTAAAACAAATATACACGAAAAACATTGTAATAAATATTTACAGATTATCTAGTCAAATATAAAAATTACGTAATGATGACTGACTGATTGGTGGCGACTGACTGATTGATGGATGAATTAAGTGGTCGTTTGGTTGATTAGATGGGTGGATGGATGGATGCATTGTTGGTTGGTTAGTTAGTATGTTTGTTCGTTCGTTGGCTGGTTGTGTATTTGGTTGTCTTGTGTATTTGTTTTGTTGTCTTATTGTGTATGTGTTTGGTTGGATGGTTGTGTATTTGTTTGGCTGGATGGTTGTATATTTGTTTGGTTGGATGGTTGTGTATTTATTTGGTTGGATGGTTGTGTATTTGTTTGCTTGGATGGTTGTGTATTGTTTTGTTGTCTTATTATGTATTTGTTTGGCTGGATGGTTGTGTATTTATTTGGTTGATTTGTGGTGTATTTGTTTGGTTGGATGGATGGTTGTGTATTTGCTTGGTTGATTTGTGGTGTATTTGTTTGGATGGATGACTGGTTTGGTTGGATGGTTGTATATGTGTTTGTTTGGATGGTTGTGTATTTGGTTGAATGGTTGATCGGCCGTACATAGTCGTTGTCCAGTAAATTCATTATGCAGATCTGACCAAAACATACCTACTGGTACAGATAATACCAACTAAAAATGCATGTGTTAATTTTGTATTTACATAACATTTTACATAACTATTTTGATGTTATACTTACGGTCGGCATTTTGACCTGAAATGAAAAATTCTAATTATATATTTTCATATAATATATTTAGTAACGTCAAAAGAGTTCATAATATATACAAATGTTTTAAATAGTTTACATGGATAGAATATTTTAAAGCGTAGCTAACTTCATAATATATCTAATCATACATCACATAAGGTGGGTTTTTTTTTACAGTAGAACATATTAGTGGTCTTAGTGTAAACATTAATAGAAATAATTGTGTAATTTTGAAATTGTAAAAACAAATATTACAAAGGAGACCTATTTATCTGCTTGATATATTTCCAGTTGCTGTTCTCCCAAGTACTTTTGTAACATGCAATTAAAGGGTACTGTACTGTACGCCAGAAATAAACATTAAAGCAGTACCTTGTATAGACAATAAATAATATAATTTCTTTGCAAACATACGTTTTCATTACTAACTACCCAAAAAAAACAAAAACGGAAAAAGAAAGAAAGAAAGTTAGAAAGAAGGAAAGAAAGATTTTTTTTTAGAAAAATCAATAACATTCTCGAGTACTTTACAGCTGAAAAATGTTGCCCAATGATCTAGGATTGACTCCCGTCGGTAGGCCAATTGGGCTGTTTCTCGTTCCAGTCAATGCACTAGGACTGGTATATCAAAGGTCGTGGCATGTGCTATCATGTTTGTGTGATGGTGCTTATAAAAAGATCCCTTGCTACTAATGGGAAAAAAAATGCAGCGGGTTTCCTCTCTAAGACTATAATGTAAATATTACCAAATATTTGACATCCAATAGCCGTTGATTAATAAATCAATGTGTTCTAGTGGTGTCGTTAAACAAAACAAACCTTAACTTCAACTTTTAATTTTTAGTTAAACAAAATGGCGGCGTACTCACCGCAGAGGACATTAGCTGGGAGGTCACAGAAGCTGGAGGTGGAGGTGGCCTGCGCGGGGTTGAAGTAGAACTGCTGGTCGCCGATGACGGGGCAGTTGAACGCCGTCCACCGGCCGCTCAGACAGACGTAGTAGGACTGGCACCGACCCTCGTACGCCGTCTTCGACTCCTCGGTCGTACAGCTCGTGCCTGATTAGAAAATAATCCGTTAGTATGACCAAAGTCGAAATTATGTACAAGACAATCACCAAAAAATCCAAAAGCCAAAGTCGAAATTCTGTACAAGGCCGAGCTCTACTAAAGAGCAGTCATTCACATGACCTCACTCGTATGGTGTAAAACAAATTCTTGGTGGAGATGGAGGTTTTTAGGAGCCCATTGGGCTATTTCTCGCTCTAGCCAGTGTATCACAACTGACATATCAAATGCGGTGGTATGTGTTATCCTGTCTGTGGGATGGTGCATATAAAAGATCCCTTGCTACTAATGCAATAAATGTAGCGGGTTTCCTCTCTAACAATGTTCTAGTGGTATCGTTAAACAAAACAAACTTAAACTTATTTAAAGGAAGATGGGTCATGGGTAGAATCTTGGGTGAATGCTGGAATTATGGGGTAAGCGATGATATTTGTTGTAGGTACGTGTTAATTATATGCCGCAGTAAATATCAATATATTATATCATTTTCTCCCGCACCCGTTGGTGAGAACATCATTCGTTATTATGATGACACATACGTGTGCTAACAATTTCAAGACATACGACTGGCTGCTCCTGGGTGATGACCTGTCACCAAATGCCATACATCCAATGCCAATGAAAAAAACAGCACGATCGAAATCGATTACCCTGTGACGTATAGTTAACCTGACAATCATTTGTCTGTGACGCGTAAGTTTGCTACATGTGTAAAGGCTGTAAAGAACTTTTAGTCGAAAAAAATGTTAAAATTTGCTTAAAACCTTGTTTTTGAGGATATGTAAGAAATAAAATAATACATTCGTGTCCGTTAGATACCATTTATCTTACAACTCGTTGTTTAAAGACGTATCAAACTCGCTTTTGCTTGTTAGATACATTTTAAAACAACTTGTAAAATAAATGGTATCTAACGGCTCATATATTATTCCCTATTTACTACTATTTTTAAAATGTTTACTATTAGATTACAAAATGTATTTTACATGAAAATATGTATGCTCGTGTGTACATGTGTGTGTGTGTGTGTGTGTGTGTGTGTGTGTTTGTGTGTATGCTTTGTGTGTGTGTGTGTGCGTGCGTTTGTCTTTGTATGTGTGTATGTGTACGTGCGTGTATTTGTAATATACACATTCTTGCCTTCAAGTGAATTTCCACCAGTTCCTCCACCAGTTCCTCCACCAGTACCCCCAGCTGAAAAACAATAAAACCGCGATATAACAATCATGTAACTGTATACATCTATTTCATTGAAGTAATTCAATTTTCTTTAACTGTATTTACAGTTATTCATTTGCATCGAATTAGATTTTGTCTCTATTAAATTTATAAATGTCCTGTGTACATTTTAGGCCTAATTTGGCAGTCTGTTTACCTAATTAATTTCTGCATAAAAACCTATATTACCATTAGTCGCGTTTCTTTTGTTGTTAAGTATAGTTTTTTTTTAATTTTATAGAAATAACGAACTGCTATATGGTTTATGAGAACGTGATTGGCTAATGATATACCTGTTTGACAAAGACTTCCGGTGTATGATCCGACGCACTGACACGTGAAACTACTTCCGCTAGCGACGCACGCACCTCCATTCTGACAGGGGCTGGAGCTGCATGCTGTTCACGAAAACAGTGATCAATTGTTGTTATAGAGACTATTCTGAGTTTGTTACTGTTGTAACTTGTTGCCGACAAACAGAACCATTTTAACGACTAACAGTACTTATTTATATAATTTCTAGTCTTGATATAATTAATCCTCTTCCTATGCTTAACTTTGTTGGACACCCAATGTCCGATGTGGGGGTTTTCTGCTGGGGTGTCAATAAACAGTTACATAATTAATTAAATAATTCATTCATTCTTTCTTTCGTTCGTTCGTTCGTTCGTTCGTTCATTCGTTCATTCATTCATTTTTACGTGATACTGACTTTTACTCTACATTTTAATTTTATCTATCTGTGATATTTGTATTTTTGCACAGTTCTTTACACTATGCTTTATTTGACACTTGAATTTTAATATTGATTTTGATTATCACTTCATTTTTTGAATTACCATAGTTTGACACCCAATAGCCGATGTATTTTTCGTGCTGGGGTGTCGTTAAACATTCATTCATTCATTCATTCATTCATTCATTCGCATATTAAATATGTTTTCTTGTATAGAATATTAGTGTCTGTACATTAAAAGAGTTTCTAATTGTCTTAATGATTGTTGCAGCTCAAACTGGATTTTATTTCCCAATAATTTCGTACGTACTAAAAACCATATGTTAGCAAATAAAATGTAATTTGAGTTACAGCAAACATTATGATACTCAAAACCAAAGTGGGCATACGGTCACTGATATTGTAAGGAAGAACATGTATTATATATGTAATTCTAGTCAGTATGTAGCCTCTGTTAATCGGATACATGTTACAACGGCAGCGCAGTCCCTTTAAACACATTAATAAAATACAACAAGCTAATTAGCTACTAAAGATGTGTAACAAAATCTAAAAACTAAACCTAAAATATATAATGCAGTGATCCAGCTTTTAATTACTAAATTAATGTATGCAGTAATACTGTCCAAGGCAAACAGTTTATATAAAATTTACTTCAGTTGCTACTATAGAAATATTATCATCCATTAAATACTTGTGTAGGAGATATCGCTGGTACTATAAGTTGCGATATCTCCGCACGTCACTGTATTTGTTTCAGCGCTAAACCTATCATTAGTAGTGTGACGCCACTACCGTTCTGTTAGTTAACGAGTCTACCACTGCCAAACATAGTGACATTCAACCCACATTACTGACATTGTTTACAACTGTCGCTAATGAAAAGAATGGTAATGGATGATAAAAAGAATACACCCCCCCCCCCCCCCCCCCCGTGTCTTGTGATATCATAATTTATCAGCACTCGTTGACAAAAGTATAAAATTCCTCGGCAAGCCTCGGATTTCATACTTTTATCAACTCGTGCTGATAAATTATGATATGACAAGACACTCGGAGAGTATCCTCTATATAAGCTTTCATATAAAACTATTATTAAAATCACAGTAATAATGAATGTGTGTGTTGGAAAGACTGGTTTTTAAAAAGTATTTTCATATATGTGTTTTAAAAAGTATAAAATGTAAAGAGTTGGGAACACTTACGTTTGTCGGAATCTGAAAAATAGACAAGTATACAACGTAATGGTATTAAATAATCAACAGCATGCATTACGCTTGACAATAACTATCATTGAAAATGGACAACATGAAAAAAAATATTCGAAAGATCAATTGTTGAATAAATAAATAAATATTTTAATAAACTTGTTCTAAAACAAAACGGTGTTGACATGTTTTCCCGACTTCTTAACATGTAAGGGACTCTTCGATACTTTCTGGAATACAATCGAGAGTCATTATTTTAAACATAGTGCATAATGTTTTTGCTTTTGTTCTTTCACTTAGAGTAGTGAAACCTATTTCATATATAACGAATTATATGAGACACATTTTGGCATGCCAGTGATTATTTTAGCTACTTCTAACTGTACTTTTTTACTAATTTATCTGCATCTAATTGAGGACAGCCATCCTATACCTCAGAAGCATATAATATATATATAGAATAGGTTGTATGAAAATTATATATATTCTCATTAAAGTAAGACGATTTAATAACAGTTTGTCTTTCCTTAATACAGAAATAATTACTTTATATATATAGGGTTTATGCAGTTTCCTACGGACAGGATAGTACATACCACAGCATTCAATATAAACTCAAGATACACTGAATAGGTGCGATAGGATGTAGATCAGTAGTCAAAATAGAAAACTCGTCTGAGGTGTGACGGATCATAGGATCGATCACCGTCGATTTCCAGCGACTTATATCAAAGGTCGCACTAGTACTATTCTGTCTTTGGGGAGGTGCAAATATAATATCTCTTGGTGTTTTTCTGTAGAAGTAGTCTATGTGGCGGCAGTGAGGTTTCCCCATACCTTTTTTTCTCTCTTCCATTCTTTCTTCTCTTTTGTCTGTCTGTCTGTCTGTCGCGCTCTCTCTCTCTCTCTCTCTCTCCCTCCCTCCCTCCCTCCCTCCCTCCCTCCCTCCTCCCTCTCTCTCTCTCTCTCTCTCTCTCTCTCTCTCTCTCTCTCCTCTCTCTCTCTCTCTCTCTCTCTCTCTCTCTCTCTCTCTCTCTCTCTCTCTCTCCCCTCCTGTAGGTTAGAACGATATTGTTTTTAATAAAAACAGCTGACCTTGAGCTTGATAGCATGGCGGGTTCTTGGCCTTCACGACAGAGATGTAGTTGAGTGCGTTCAACTCCGGGTCCCACCACGTGCCCGGAGACGTGTCTTTCTTCACCCACTGTCCGTACGAACACTGCCAGAACACCGCACAGTCGCTGTCGTCGCCCACGTGGGCATTATCGGGCGAACACGAGGTGGCCGACGAGCCCAGAGGAGCCGCATCACAGCGGAGAAGTGCTGCGCAAGAATACAAAGTATACACATATCTTTAGTTTTATAGTTACCGATAAATGCACCAGATTACAAAGATGATAATAATGACGACGATGACGATTATGATGATAATAATGACGACGATGACGATTATGACGACGACGACGACAACGATGATGATGATAATGATGATGACTTCTGATGCTGATGGCAACGATGATGATGATGCTGATGACGACCATGATCATGATGATGATGATGATGCTGATGACGACCATGGTGATGATGATGATGATGATGCTGATGACGACGATGCCCGGCCTTGGTGGTGTATTTGTCTAGTTATCGGTCTTAAGGCTCGTAAGTAGTAGTGTTCGTCTCAAAGTTCTGTGTGGTTGTTGGTTATTTTTGGCATGCTTCCGTCAGAGAACTGTTCAAGCACGCCTGTCGTGGGCACAACATCTGACTTCGCCAGAGAGTTCTGTCCATGACAGGACAGTTATTGCTCCCACCCAGAGTTTTAATGGCCTTACACCTTATCCCTGACCTGGGCCCTGTTCCACGAAGCGATCTTAGCTCTAAGATCACCTTAAGTGCATGTCTACCGTATTCACTTAAGGCGATCTCAGCGCTAAGACCGCTCCAAGGAACAAGGCCCTGGACAGACATTCCAAATAGTTGGGATGTTTGTCAAGATAGCATGGACGTTAATTCACAAAGATCTCCTAAGCAAACCGGCCTCGGTGGCGTCGTGGTTAGGCCATCGGTCTACAGGCTGGTAGGTACTGGGTTCGGATCCCAGTCGAGGCATGGGATTTTTAATCCAGATACCGACTCCAAACCCTGAGTGAGTGCTCCGCAAGGCTCATTGGGTAGGTGTAAACCACTTGCACCGACCAATGATCGATAACTGGTTCAACAAAGGCCATGGTTTGTGCTATCCTGCCTGTGGGAAGCACAAATAAAAGATCCCTTGCTGCTAATCGGAAAGAGTAGCCCATGTAGTGGCGACAGCGGGTTTCCTCTCAAAATCTGTGTGGTCCTTAACTATATGTCTGACGCCATATAACCGTAAATAAAATGTGTTGAGTGCGTCGTTAAATAAAACCTTTCTTTCTTTCTTTCTTCTAAGCAACATCACATCACTTTTTTCAGTCTTTTTAAACTGCGCTACGCGATCGCAAATTTGCGATAGTTTAGTGAATCCACAAAGCTCTCTTTGGCTGTCTTTTAAAAGTGTTATCGCATCGTCTTTGCGAGTATTTTGTATTGCACTACGAGATCGCAAAGTTGCCTGAGTTTGGTGAATTAGACCCGACACCAAAAAGATGCGAATTTATTACGAATAATGCACTAACATCAGCAATAATTTTTGTACAATTGTGATTCTGATAATGAACCTGACAACAAAACAATATGATGAAGATAATGATAGCTATGAGCGAAAGCAACAAGTTTAACAATATAAATCAATAAGTAAATAATTTTAAAATAATAAATAATAAATAAATAATATAACATATAATAAATATATAAATAAATAAATAAATGCTCGTGCCCACCCCCCCCCCCCCCCCCCCCCCCCCCCCCCCCCCCCCCCCCCACACACACCCATTCAGCAAGTGTGATTATTTTGTCAAACAAGTCATACTTTACATTCTTAAAATGATTACAAAATGTCAGCGGTTGAAAGTAAAATGAAAACTCTGTGATATGGTTGAATAGAAAGAATTTGTACCAAGTCAGTTCCTTTACAAACAGATAAACTAAAATATGATGATAAATTAATACTCTGTCGTTGTATACCATTTTACTAATTAGAACAATAATAATAATAATAATAAAACAAATATACGAACACATTTACGATTTGTATAGCATTTCATTTTAATCAGACGTTATTACTGGGTATAAACTACACAGCAGTTAATTTCGATCATACTTTACTGCTAGTAACTAGGACTACAACGTTTTCGATCTCATTTTACAAGCTAGTAATACAACTATATGAGTTTCGACCATACCGTACACGCTGATAATAGAACTATATTAATTTTACATATTTTATCTGCTACTAATAAAACTATGCTAAGTACAAACACATTTTACCTACTAGAAATATGACCGCATTTACCTGCTGGAAATATAACTATGTTAATTATAAGCCTTCATTAATTTTGACGATATTTTACCCGTCAGTAAAAAGACTAATTTAAATGTATATAGACTTTACCTGCTAGTAAGAGGAACAAAATACGAAACATCTTCAGCTGTCTGTCAGATGTAATGTGTTAGCTTACGTTTCTTCACTTCTAATGATGTGTATTCAATATATTATATACAGAAACCCGTTTAGTACAAAACGTCAATCATCTTCAAGATTTGACGGAGATTAACTCAGCTGTCAATCACCCACTTACGGAAGATTCGACTGGGTGGAAATGGGCGTGGCTAGTTTTCTACCATTGTCGATGACACACAACCGGTCTCGGTGGTGCAGTGGTTAAGCCATCGGACTATAAGCTGGTAGGTACACGGTTCGCAGCCCAGCACCGACTCCAACCCAGAGCTACTACACCCTCTTCTCTCTAGCTAACCGCTAACCAACTAATAACTAACCCACTGTCTTGGACAGACAGCCCAGATAGCTAAGGTGTGTGCTTAGGACAGCGTGCTTGAATCTTAATTGGATATAAGCACGAAAATAAGTTGAAATGAAAATGATGATACACAGATTGGGTGTGGTCACGATCGAGATCTGAACTTGTATAACGCAATAATTAATATGGTCAGTTTAATCAATGATTAAAAATCTGAATTCTTGATTCTCCATGTTTTACAGATAAACAGGCAGATAGGCAGACAGACAGTTCATAACACTATTTACTGATGCAAAATACTGTACATATGAATAATCATGGGTCACTGGTTGGGAAGGAAAATCCACCAAAGAGAAAAAGAAGGGATATAGAGAACAAAGAAGGAAGGAAGAGAGGAAAGGAAGAGAGAGGAAAGGAAGAGAGAGAGAGAGAGAGAGAGAGAGAGAGAGAGAGAGAGAGAGAGAGAGAGAGAGAGAGAGAGAGAGAGAGAGAGACACCACACACACACACAAAGAGAGAGAGAGAGAGAGAGAGAGAGAGAGAGAGAGAGAGAGAGAGAGAGAGAGAGAGAGAGAGAAAAGAAATGTTTTATTTAATGACACAATCCAAACACATATACTCTAATCCATATATATAAAGCACCAAACATATGATTATGGTTCCTTAACCATATATGTGTGGTGCTTTATATATGTGGACAATATGAGAGGAAACAAAGAATGTGAGGAAACCCGCTGCCGCCACTCCATGGACTACTGCGTGAACGATTGCCTGACTGTCTGGTCAGATGTCGGAAATTAACGTAATTATATCAGTTTAACGTTCAACCTTATAAGCACACTTTTTTTTTATCAGGGCCAGAATGAAAAGGTTGAAGAAAATTTGTAAAAGAAAACAATGTTTAAAAAAAAGTTTTATGCAAAAGGTTATAAACGTTTGTACAAACAAAATGCTGATTTTTTCTTTTAATACGATTAGCAGCAAGGAATATTTTATATGCACTATCCCACGGACAGGATAGTACATACCATGACCTTTATTAAACCAGCTGTTGAGCACTGGTTGGAACAAAACATATCTGAATGAGCTCACCGACAAGGATCGATCCCAAACCGATCGCGCATCAGGCAAGGAATTTATTACTGGAATACGTTCCTTGGCATTTACCTACAACGTCGACATGAGAGGTTAACGTTGTTGCTGTTGCTGCTGTCGTCTTCTACTAGTAGTTCTTCTTCGTCTATGTCGTCGCCATTGTCATCATGGTCGCGTCATTGTTTTGTGTTTTTAGGTGTGTTCTTTTTATTGGTTTATTTTTTTGTTGTGTTTTTGTTTCTAGCGAGACGACGTGAATAAAGTAAAGTTTGTTACTTTGTTTAACGACACCACTAGAGTAGATTGATATATTAATCATCGGCTACTGGATTCCACGTGAATAAATCACTTAAAAGTCGCACATCAGCGTGATTGCAGCTCCATATAATAGTTAATTACGATATATTTTGAGGCATAGTTCCGATTTATAGAAGTTGTACATTTAATTCAGCAACAACAACAACAATAACACACAATGTCATGTGAAATGTTTTGTTGCCTTGAGACTGAACGAGAGAGCAATCTTGTTCAATACTTAGATTATTGTTCCTTTCCCTCCAATAGAAGAAGTTTGTTTTGTTTAACGACACCACTAGAGCACATTGATTTATTAATCATCGGCTATTGGATGTCAAATTTTGGTCATTTGAGAGTGGAAACCCGCTACGTAGCAAGGGTAAAGTTTGTTTTGTTTAACGACACCACTAGAGCACATTGATTTATTAATCGTCGGCTAATGGATATCAAACACTTGGTAATTTTGACATGTAGTCTTAGAGAGGAAACACGCTACATGTTTCCATTAGTAATAAGGATAATTTATATGCACCATCCCACAGACAGGAGAGCACATACCACGATCTTTGATAAACTAGTCGTGGTGCACTGGCCGGAACGAGAAATAACCCGATGAGCTACCGACTGGAATTAATCCTAGGCTTTGGCAAATAAATTAATTGAAATCATTCATTTTAACTTATTTTCGTGCATATATCCAATTAAGGTTTAAGCACGCTGTCCTGGGCACACACCTCAGTTATCTGGACTGTCTGTTAGTTGTTGGTGCAGTGGTATTACACCTACTCAATGAGTCCTTAAAACTCGCTCTGGGTGGGAGCCCGTACCGGGCTGCGAACCCTGTACCTACCAGCCTTATGTCCAATGGCCCAACCACGACACCGCCGAGGCGGGTTTGAATTGAATTGTTAGTTGTAGAAATTTTCTCCACCTCTTATGCAGAGCGCTACAGAAATTATACGGTGTGGTCCTAACATTGTAAATCTAGTTAGTGTAAACAACGACTACAGTTCACAGATTATTCATTTCGCTTAATCAGAATGTATTGGTTTAAGTGGGCTTTTTCTGAATGAATGAACGAATGAATGAACGAATGAATGAATGAATGAATGAATGTTTAACGACACTCCAGCACGAAAAATACATCGGCTATTGGGTGTCAAACTATGGTAAATGTAAAACATTAAATGATGAACCACATCAATATAAAAATTCAATAGTCAAATAAAAAACACAGTGTAAAGGACTGTGCAAAAATACAAATATCACAGATAGATACAATTAAAATTTACAATAAAAGTCAGTATCTCGAAGAAATTGTAATAAAAGTTCTGGATGGAATCGAAATGATTCCATCACATTACGTTGGCCAAATATATCTTTTCGAGTTTTATTAAGATGTTTACACTCCACCAAAATGTGGCGCACCGTCAGAGTACACTGACAGTGCTCACACTGAGGTGGAGGATCTTTCTTCAAGATAAATGAATCTGGGCTTTTTCAGCTTTTGTTTGGTTTTTGCCTGGGTCCTCCCCCCCCCCCCCCCCCCCCCCCCCCCCCAATTACATGATTACTTTCTATTGAGGTAAACTGCTATTTTGACCATTCCATTAGATTCTCACCAGGTGTTGGCGCTTGTTTTATTGTCTTCTTGTTTTGTATTTTATCGTGGTGATTTTATTGCTTAAAAATATAATGCGCTAGGTAATTATTGCGCCGGTACATCGGTCGCATTTTTTGTATTAATATCTTTCTCGCGTGAATTTCAAGATTTACGGTGTATTAGACGATCTGGAAGAAATAACAGGTGGTCTTCTAAAACAGAGGTGGTCGCTTAAGTAGGATTACCTATAGTTCCTTTCGGGAAAGGGTGGTTTTGATGTCAGTATGACCTACACGATTTCGGTGACAGCGGTGTACAAAACATCAACAAACACGTACCAAGTACCCCGTGTTTTCACTTCGTGCTGAGGTACAGTTAAACTATTAATTTTTTTATATGTCTAAAAGGAAGAAAAACTCCCCATATTCTAAAGTCATAAACACACCTTGTTCCCGTCACATAAAAAACTAAGTTTTTATTATTTAGAGCGTGCACCTATCCCAATAAAAACCATCATACCTTTTGTTTCTTAATCTGAATACTCACAAATTGTTGCATTACCCATACAAAAACACGCGCCATGGACATGAGCCAGAACGACTAACCACCCATTCCCACGACTAATTTTCATGTTAAATATATCGTTTACGAAATAATGAATATTTTGGCTTTCTTAAAGGGACAATACATTCGAATGGCGCGATATTTTCTCTTTCTTACATTCACGTTTTAGTGTCGTTTATGACAGAACGAATATTTTGGCTTTTATTGAGGACAATGCACCATCCCTGTACGATATATTCCCTTTATTGTATACACGTTTTAGAAACATGGCGATTTTCGTACCTGTTTAGGGCCGATAGTCTCCGTCCTACATAGTGTCAGGTTTCTTCTCAGCGCTTTAATGTGGACACGTTGTCAAACATCCCAAATCCGAGCCCATTGATCGTAGAAGCAGTTCAATCAGTCGCAACAAATTATTTCTCGAAACTAACAAAATATTCGGCAACAATGAGGTGGAGATGAAATATTATATCTCGGGTTTGTCGTCTGCTCGGAGAACAGGTGCGCGATGGGTGCGACTCGGGACTTCAAAGGAAGTAAGTGATCGACATCGCTTACTCAAACAAACAAGACGACGAAAAACCAGTTTGCACCCTGGATTACACAGGTTTATTAAACGGTAAACAGCCAGTCACGATTCTAATGCTATAATGTTTTCGTTTAGTAAGTTATGGTTCAACAGGTTTATTATCATAACAGCCCAGAAGGAACAGGTTTTTTTTTTCATTTTTCGTTTCAGCCAGTACACCATGACTGATATATCAAAGACTGTGGTATGTGTTATCCTGTCTGTGGGATGGTGCATATAAAAAATCCGTTGCTACTAATGGATAAAAGTTGCGGGTTTCCTCTCTAAGACCATGTGTCAAAATTACCAAATGTTTGACATCTAAAAGCAATCAATCAATAAAATATTTACATGCTCCTATGCCACGAAGGTTTCGAGCATGTATATCCCAGGTTCGGCCACCGGATGCCAGTAGTCCAACCTGCGACAGAACAATTACTGGGGCAATTTTGATATTTAAACAAACAGGGAAAAAGGACTTTACAATAAATAATTTTGTGCGTTATTTTCCCAAACAATATTTAATATACAGCAAACAACTAACAATTTGTAACGCAAATTTGACATCTAAAAGCAGATGATTAATACACCAATGTGCTGTAGTGGTGTCGTTAAACAAAACACACTTTAGCTTTTAATCAGTTGATCGACTCAAAATATATACTTGGTGAAGCTTAAATTTAACTGCATGTATGAAATCAACAACTGCTATTTTAAATGATTACAAGTTTAGTATGTAAATACTATCTAGACCTTTGTAGTATTTCATATTATATTTATTCTTTTCTTAATTTATCGGGAGGTGGGGGGGGGGGGGGGATGCCGGAGGATAGGGTTTCTTTGGGGCAATAGGGCGTAGGCGGTTTGGCCGTAGGATTTTGTGTAGGTTCTGACCTCCCCTCTGTCCCCTCTCTCTCCGAAATATGCTTGGTAATTTCTATTTATTAAAATATATTATTAACTTTTCTGTGGGCTGGGGCCAACCCTTCTACCCTTCCTCCTAACCTCTTAGGGTATTAACTATTTTATAATTATTAATTTATAATTTATTTAGAACACCCCATCTAAAATTGCGTCAAATTACTTTATTTATTAGTTGTAGGTTAGGTTTATTTTTGTTCTAAGGACGCAGTCAAACTTTATTAACCTCCCCTTTATATTTATTTTATTTTATGTTTTTGGCTGTAAGTTTCCAAATTTCTAATTTGGCCCCCTAGTTAGGTGCTTTCTGTCCCGAGTCAGACCCCCCGATCTTATCGGAAGCCGGACTCGAGATAGGCGTGTTCGAAACCATAGAGGTATATGGACACGTAAAATACCTAGTCAAGTCGAGTCTTAATTTATTAGTCATTTAATATAATTATTAAAAATATGTGCTATCCAAAACTAGAATTAACCTATTTCATTGTAGAGGAAACTAACTACCAATAACTAACGATTAAATAGCTGAGATGTGTGCCCTGAAGAGCGTGCTTGAAACTTAACTGGATATAAGCATATAAGAATAAGCTACAACAATGGCATAAAGGCGCGGGACGTAGCACAGTGGTAACGTCCTTGCCTGATCGCCATTGGGCTATTTCTTATTCCAGCCAGTGCGCCACAACTGGTACATTAAAGACCGTGGTATGTGCTATCCTGTCCGTTGATTGGTGCATATAAAATATCTCTTGCTACTAATAGAAATATTACCGGGTATCCTCTCTAAGACTATAAGTCTGAATTACCAATAGCCGATGATTGATAAATCAATGTGATCTAGTGGTGTTGCTAAACAAAACGAACTTTAAATATAGCATCACTGACAAACGACAACGCAAACTGAATCTATGTGGTCTAGTGCTGTCATTAAACAAAACTAACTTTAACATTACCTTAAACATAATTTTACACAATACATTTATATACAATTTATATATATATATGTGTGTGTGTGTGTGTGTGTATGTGTATGTATATATATATATGTATATGTATATGTATGTGTGTATATATATATATATACATATATATATGTGTGTGTGTGTGTGTGTGTGTGTGTGTAATTACGAAAACAAAACCAACCAAGCGACATGAGACAAACCTATGTGTGACATGATGTAGTGTTTGTATTGATTTGTAACACATCTTGTAATAGGTTAGAAACAATTAGAAATGTAAAAGAACAATTTAAGGAAGGTCATCATATAAAATTAATTAGTAAGTTCTCTGCATTTGGTATATTGGATCAAATATCTTCTAAGATTGCGTAATTGAGTAGCATTTGCGTAACTGAGTTATATTTGCGTAATTTAGTTATATTTACGTAATTGAGTTATATTTGCGTAACTGAGTTGCATTAATGCAGAAGGTTTTTCTCAGTAATACTGCTTAATATATTTAATACGCAGATCGGAATAGAATGGACAATTCAGAAAAAAGTGGAATTCGTCTTCAATACTATTAGTGTCAGAGATATGCAATCCTTAGTTCACGTTCAATATTTCTATATCGACAAATTTTAATATTTGTAGCTTCTAAACGGGAAAGGATTTTTATTAAATAGCACTGGAGACAGCGATTGTCAGTTAAGTGCTTATAAATTAATCGTTTTGCATACATTTCTTGAATAAATCTATCTTTTAAGCGAATTGTGATAAATAGTTTTTCATTACTGACATTGTGACACATCCAAACATATGACATTTCAATGTTGTCAGAAAGCTGTTTGACAATGTTAGCCAAATTTACATACTTTTCACCATTTTCAACCATTTCGAGATAAATTTCTTTCAAAATACAATTGTCAATTCTTAATAATATCAGCCAGTATTTTCAAATAACAATACATGTATCATTATCGTAAAATTAACAAAGGGTATCGCCCTTATTCATGGTACACCATGTGATTTGTGGTTGTTTTTCGGTTAACGCCAAGCAAATGTTTACAGAACATGAGGTGAAACATTTCGGTATCCAGCGATTTGGCGAAACCCCACGTTTCACAATAATAGCTAGGTAACGATAATATAGATGTGTCGAACAAAGCAGGTTCTGTTTCATCATCAACTTTCTGATTGTTTGTAGATATTTTCGAAGTCAATAAAGTATTGTTCCCTTGACTGGCTATATGACTGCTCGCTTGATGCGCATTTGGTTTGGGATCGATCCCCGTCGGTGGGCCCATTTTCGTTCCAGCCAATGCACCACGACTGGAATACCAAAGGCCGTGGTATGTGCTATCCTGTCTGTGGGATGGTGCATATAAAAGAACCTTTGCTACTAATGGAAAACATGTAGCGGGTTTCCTCTCTATGTATGCCTGTGTCAAAAAGACCATATATTTGACATCCAATAGCCAATGATTAATAAATCAATGTGCTCTAGTTGTGTCGTTAAACAAAACAAACTTCTATTGGTAAAGGTACCATTGTATTTGAAAATTCAACCAAATAATTAAAAGAGTTCACAATTTCTTTATATTCACCATCATACATCCAGTGTTCATTGTTCTTTATACGTCCCCTTTTTCGAAAGAAAACAATCTTTATTTTTAACATATTCACAGTGAGTTTCCACTCACTACAAGATGTATTCCTCTTATCAAGCATTGTTTGTATACCCGAGACCATTTCAGAAAATATAACAGGGTCATCAGTTTAAATTTTCTTTTGTTTAACGACACATCTAAAGCACATTGATTTATTAATCATTGGATATTGGCATTTTGTAATTTTAACGTAATCTTAGAGAGGAAACCCGCTACATTTGTCCATTAGTAGCAAGGGATCTTTTATATGCACCACCCCACAGACAGGATAGCACATATCATGACCTTTAATATACCAGTCATGGTGCATTGACTGGGACGATAAATAGATCGATCCCAGACCGTCCGCTTTACCACTTGGCTTCGTCTCATCCCGAATTTTGTGTTAGTCTTGCTTAAAAGTGGAAGTTTATTTCGCTCAACAAAACAAGGATAGCTTCTACAAGTATGACTGCTACAACAAACACCATCATCGTTTGTAAATTTATTAAAACTATCTTAGCATTTTGTTTTGTTTGCAATGTGATCTTTTAAATTTTAGTGTGTACCTGTAATATGAGGCATGTTTATTTTCCTGATTTACAGTAGCCCAGACTGACCTGTATTAAGAAGCCACCTGTCTTAAAAGGCCTCAATTTTATGCTCCCTTCGATGCACAGGATTGACTATTAACATTATTTTGAACAGGGCATTATGTGCTGTTTTCAAACGATTAACTACTTTAAATCAAGCGGAATATATATGTATGTGCTAATTTAGTCCAAAAGGTATGATTTTTGACTTTGGAATCAGTCAGGTATACATTTATATTTTGTGAGTAGATAAATATCGGTTAAAAAACAAAACAAAAAACATGATGTTTGCGTATGTCCGTGTATACGTACGTATTTGGGTGTGTAAAGGTGTGAGTGTATATATATGAGGCATGCGTATGTATGTGTGTACGCGTTTGTCATTAATGACTGCTTGTGTGTTAAAAACATGTCTGTCTGTAAGTAGTTTTGGGTATTCGGTCTAAAAATGGTATTCGAATATTCGATGGAAATCACGAACGAATACTTATTCGATATCAACTTAACAACTGACTAACGTAGAGTTTTTTTCATAGTTTGAATTGTATATTAATACACGTTTAATAACACCCCCCCCCCAAAAAAAAAAAAAAAGAAAAAAAAAAAGTAAATAAAAAAAGAAAACAGGGTATATAGAGAAGAAACCCGCTGTCCCACTGGGCTAATCGTGTTACCATAAAGCAGCGAGTGATCTTTTATACGCTCTTTCCCACAAACACATTCCAGTTTTCGAAGTTTTGAAAACAGACAGAACAACAAACTGATATACCAGTCGTGGGGCACTGGTTGGAACGTACACCCCCCCCCCCCCCCAAAAAAAAAAAAGAAGAAAAAAAAAAAGAAGAAATTAATAATAATTTTAAAAATTCAAGGGATCCGGCAACTCACCTTAGTTGAGATCTTTAACATAATTATATCATTTGTACTTCTAATGTAAATGATCATACTGAAGTTTGTTTATTTTGTTTAACGACACCACTAGAGCACTTTGATTTAATAATCATTGGCAAATGGATGTCAAACATTTGTTAATTTTAACATATAGTGTTAGAAGGAAACCCACTACATTTTTCCATTTGTAGCAAGGGACCATCCTAGAGACCGGATAGCACATACCACGACCTTTGATATACCAGTCGTAGTGCACTGGCGGGAAGGAGGAATAGCCCAATGGTGATCATATTGATGTACGGTACTTACCTTTGTTTGACACCCAGTAGCCGATGTGTGTTTTTGTGCTGGGGTGTCGTTAAACTTTCATTCATTCATTCATTCATTCTATTACATATTATATGACATGGGTTTTGTCAATAATGGTGCATTATACAAAAACAGCATAGCTTTTATTTTAAAAAATGCTAAGATTAGTTCTATAATCTTGTTGTTATGGGGGTTTTTTTCTATTTTTATTTTTACTTTTACAGTTCAATAAATAATAGTATTCATTTCCAATATCAGTATCTCAAATTTAAAGTTTACGTAGCATGTTTCCTTTAGGAATGTTAAATCATCTACACTCTTTAAAACTGACGAACGCAGTTTAGTTATTCAATATCTGTTTTGGTACGATAATCTTGTGAAATATATTTCAAAATAAAATTCAGTTTTGAATAATTTATAAAATTGAGACCTAAAAAAGTTTGTAATATCAAAAACACAAACAACACACACACCAAAACAACTACAAAAACAACTGTTTTACTTTGTTTTATAGGGTTTGTAATATCAAAAACACAAACAACACACACACCAAAACAACTACAAAAACCACTGTTTTACTTTGTTTTATAGGGTTTGTAATATCAAAAACACAAACAACACACACATCAAAACAACTACAAAAACCACTGTTTTACTTTGTTTTATAGGGTTTGAAATCGACATATTGATCAGTGTACATGTACCCCATTCCGGTGTTATCGAAAATACTTTATTTTTATTATTATTATCATCATCATCATCATTATCATCATCATCATCATCACCATCATCATCACCACCATCATCATCATCACCACCACCACCATTATCATCATCATCATCATCACCACCACCACCACCACCACCACCACCACCACCATCATCATCAATCATCATCATCATCATCATCTTCATCATCATCATCATTATCATTATCATTTGGAACTTTGAGTATAAATTTTTGCTTATTCAGCTATTTGATGCCGTTTCAAATCCGACCACACCTGGAAGCCCTGTTAGTACTTAATAATATTTGGCTTTACTTTATATGATTCTTAACAGCATGAATTCTTAAGAACACGTATGTTTTGTTATAAATCAAAACATAAATGTTTTAACAGCTTTGAGTTCTTATTTTTAATAGAAATATGATGCTAAAGAAAACATAATTTTACCTCATTAAATTTTAATGAATGAATACATCAGTTGCGTTTATTTATGATGTCACGTACGTGTGAAAATAAGCCTTGGGTTGAAGAGAGGGAAGGGTATATCAAAGATATCATCTCTCTGAAAAATATCAGTTTCACAAGTCAACGACAAATATTGTTCATGTTTCAAACAATAAGTTTGAATAGAATGTATATTAAGCTTGCTACACATGTATTAGAATAAAAAAACACAAAAAAACACGGATATTTAAACACACGATCGCTTTATTTTGTTCGTTTATGATGTTTCTATCAGTACAAATGGCCCGGCTTTGACGTGTTTATATTGTGAAATTGCCATGAGCTATCATTGTTACTCTATACTATTTTTGTTGCTATGCAAATAAACTATTGCTTGTATCCCTTTGAACTACATAACGTAATACAGTCTGGTCTAGCATTCATGAGGGGGAGAGCGAGAGAGAGAGAGAGAGAGAGAGAGAGAGAGAGAGAGAGAGAGAGAGAGAGAGAGAGAGAGAGAGAGAGAGAGAGAGAGAGAGAGAGAGAGAGAGAGAGTCTTTATTACTTTAGTACTTTAGTATATAGGGTATGTAATAACCACGGTTACGCACGCACACACGGTATGGGTATTAACTATTATGAGTATGGTGATATATCGCAATATGTGTTCTCTGTATCACACGATACGTATCACAGTACTTGCATTTTATTTACAGCAGCGTCCACTGGTTTTAACAAAGGTTTCAAACAAAATTTTCAAAGATATATGATACAAGTTGAAGTTTAGTAAAACATATTTAAATTTCCGTTACACTCATTACAACATATAATACGCACACATTACGTTGTCAGGGAACGTCACATCTGATGACGTCATTTTATATGGACAAGTTGTCTTATTGTCTTATAGGATATTAAACGAGCTTCCATTTTGTATCATGTTTATGTCTCGAGTGAAATAGTTTTCAACTGTCACGAGCTTTAGCGAGTGACAATGAAAATTATTTCACGAGGGACAAAAACATGATACGAAATGGTAGCGAGTTTAATATCCTATTTATTACCCATAATCGATCTTAATTTATATCACTCATCTCGTTTCATTGACGTTCCTGTAAGGTTTTAGTGCGCTATTTGATGACGTCATCGTGTGATGTCAAAAGTGTTACGTCTCACTTGGCACTCTAGTGGGACGTATCACCTTGGTATGTATCAAGATATTTGTAACCATATGGGTAAAAATATTGTTTATTATATACATAGCAATGAAATATATAGATCTACGGAAACCATAAAAGTCATATCCGGTGAAAAGTCATATTTTCGCTGTATTTTAGCTACAGTGAAAATATAGAAGTCGTATTTACTTTTTTGTAAAAGTGCACGATTAAATTATCTCCCTTTGTCTCGGTTCTTCGTATTTAAATTTGATGATTACCAATGCATCTGATCGTATTTGAAAAATAAAAAATGTAATTTAAACAACTGTACCTATAAAAACGGGATACGAAGTGCAATTACGATAAAATATATAAAACAAATTGAATACGAAGCTAAATAATGATGACACAATGTAGTGTCATCGAGTTTAAGTGTAAGAATTTAACGGCGTTCGACTCGTTTTGTTTTTGTGGGAGTTTTTAGAGGATCGCTTTGTCAGGTATGTTTGCACCGCAGTATTGTTAAATAAATGTTAATAAAGATAAATTTTAATCAAATTTCTTTTTAAAAGTCTACGGTAAAGTAAAAAATTTGGCAAAGTTCCACAGGAAGAAATATATCATGACGTTACGTGTTTTCGATAGGATAAGTGAAAGATATTACCAAAAAGCGAAAGATATTGTCAAAAATTAGGAAATATGTATATAATAAATAGACCATTTCATGGTGTTTTTCCGAATACGATTTTTATATCAACTCGTGATGTGTGAAAACAATATTTTTACTCATTGCTTCGCAATTCGTGAAAATATGGTTTTCACACATCACTCGTTGACATAAAAATCGTATTCGAAAAAAAACATGAAATAGCCTCTATTTATGGACCAAAATAATTAAAAATAAAGTATGAAGTTTTAAATTTAATTGAATTATATGTATTGTCTGTTATTTCTTTTATGTTCATCTGAATATGAAAAAAAGTCATCCCAAAACTTATGTGAGAACGGCTTCGCCGATTCACACAGCTTGCAGATTTTTGTTCGTACCCAAATGAAAGTAAAAGAAATAACAGACAATCCTTCAATGAACTATGGATCACTAAAGCTGTCAGGTCCCCTCCTTTTATTACATCTATGATACATCTACGCATGGACGGACCCACACACGCGCACATACACACATACGCGCGCGAGCGCGCGCGTACGATGGTCAGGTGTAAATCCGGTATACCGACATTTCTTACTAACCACTATCAACTGAAAACGTGACTGATCAGGTTGGTGGGTACTGGGTTGGCCTCCAGGTACCGACTTCCACCCAGAGCGAGTTGTAATGACTTAATGGGAAGGACCACTACCCCAACTTCTCACTCACTAACCACTAATCCGCTGTCCTAATCAGACAGTCCAGATAGCTGAGGTGCGTGTCCAGAGTAGCGTGATTGAACCGTAACTGGATGCAAGGACGGAAAAAAGTTAAAATAACATGACAGAAAGAACGAATATATAACCTGCAGAAGTTGCAGGTGACACGATAGTAGTTAGCGAGTGTTCCATAATGGAATATTAAAAGGAAAAAAAATACAGTCTATTATTTTAGCACGTTATAAAATTAATATCTTGCGACCAGTTTTTGATAGTCTGTTATTTTGTGAAGGAGATATTTTTTAACGAAAGATTTTGCAGGGCGTGGTGATAAGTAAAAACTGAGTAAATGGGCGTGGCACCTTTGTCCTGCCTTGTGGGAGTGGCTTAGAGAAATTGTAAGGGACGGATTAACGGAATAGAGGCACGCCTTTTTTTTGGGTGCACAAGGCAAGTGGTCTAGTATATCGGACTGTGTATATAACACGTTAAAGTTAGAAACTAGGAAGAACTTAAGGACACACACACAGGTCCATAAAGACGAAGATGATGAAGCTAGCTATAATTGCTGTCGGTAAGCCACATTTAAAGATTTTTAAGAAGAATAAACTAGCTAAACAGATAGTTTTTTAACAGACATTTTTAAAAATAATATAAATTCATATACGCACAATGTCAAGGCTCATATTTTCTATCTTACAAAATTCTACCTTCTAATCTTCTAATCGTAAGCGTACGAGACGGGGGGGGGGGGGGGGGGGGGGGGGGGGTGCATTTATTTATTTAGTTATTATTATTATTGTTGTTGTTGTTGTTGTTGTTGTTGTTATTATTATATCGATCTTTAATAAAATACTTCGAAAAACGGCAAAGTTTAAGAGACGAATAGTGGTTTAGTTGTATCTTTGAACATTCCGACAGCAATCATAAATATTATTTGAGCAATCCGTGTATTTATAGTGATACAAATCAAAATCACAAACCATTAATATTTAACTCGAGTTGTCTATTGTTTGTTTGTGTGCGTGCGTGCGTGTGTGTGCGTGTGTGTGTGCGCGTGCGTGTTGCTGTTGCTCTTTGTTACGTTGTTGTTGTTTTTTAAATGTTTATTCATGCTAATTTTATTGAAACTAACGCCTTATAATTTAGGCTGTATTCTAGACGGCGAAATGGTCGCCGAGTTATTAACAGTGGTGAGAAGTCGAAGTCACCGTAATCTTCTGGGCCTAGTCCGATTTCAAAAACAAAATCACACGTCAAGACCCCGACTTGTTTAGTGTCATAGCTCACTTAGCAGCTTGTCCGTCTGTGTTTGTACTTTGGCGCCAAACTTCACATCGACACGTGTTGCGCCGTTTGTTGCGACCAGTCAAGAATGCTAGTCAATTCCTACCATGGTAATTTCGAACCATAGTTATTTCGTACCTAATTTGGTCGTTTCGTACCACAGTTATTTAGTACCATGGTCATTTCATACTATTGCAAAAAATCATTTAATACCATAGTCATTTCGTACCATTGCAAAAGTAATTTCATACTAGAGTCATTTCGTACTATCATGAAACTAATTTTGTACCATAACATACAAATGAAATGTATTAATTCTCAATATACAGGTAGCAAATGTTAATGCTGTAGTTTGTTTCATTTATGACGTAGAATAATTAAATTAGAGGAAAAGGAAGGGAAATGTGTAAAGGCATTATTGTTTGTATGTTTTTGACACAGTGATAAAGAGGAACCCGCTGCATTTTTTCATTAGTAACAAGGGATCTTTTATATGCACCATCCCACAGACAGTATTTTACCAATACCTTTGATATACCAGTCGTGGTGCACTGGCTGAAATGAGAATTAGCCCAGTGGGCCCACCGACGGGGATCGATCCTAGACAGGCAGCGCATCAGGCGTGCGCTTTACCACTGGGCTACGTACCCCCACCCCCTTCAAAATGAATGCTAAGGTAACCGTATTTTAAAACCGATGCTATCAAACACTCTGTTGGCAGTGTAATAATATTGTTAGTATTGTGTTTTTTTGTTTTTTTTATTATTCCGTTGTCACACGCCACTCCAAAAATCCCAACAACAAAACAACAACAAAATGATAAGCAACCCCCACCAAGACATCCCCCACCCCACCTCCCCAAAAAGATGCCCCCCCCCCAAAAAAAAAACCACGAAACAAAAACAAAGAAAGAAACAAAAACAGCAATAAAACAAACGCAACAACAACAAAACAAACACAACTGTTTTTATATGTATAATTTTAAACTGCCACAATTACATTCCAAATTTGAATTTCAGCGTTGTTGACCTTTGTCCGTGAAGGTCATGGTCAGACCGAGGGCGGCGTGTGCGCGGAGTCGTCTGCGGATGCGTTCGCTGACCCGACGGGGGACTGCTCCAAGTTCTACCGCTGTGAATCGGGCGCCTACATGTCGTACGTGTGTACCGCCGGCATGGTGTTCGACAGAACCCACTGCACCTGGCCAGAGATGTCGAAATCCACGTGCAAAAGTATTTTTACTTTATCTTTCTCCTAATTTCATTCATTAATTTCTATTCATTATCCAATTGAGGTTCAAGCACGCTGTCCTGGGCACACACACACACACATCACAGCAAAAGTATTTTACCGTATCTTTCTCCTAATTTCATTAATTAATTTCTATTTATTTTTGTGCTTATATCCAATTCAGGTTCAAGCACGCTGTCCTGGGCGCGCGCGCACACACACTCACACACACACACACACACACTTCAGCAAAATTATTTTTAGCCTACTTTATCTTTCTCCCAATTTCATTAATTAATTTCTATTTATTTTCGTGCTTATATCCAATTCAAGTTCAAGCACACTGTCCTGGGCACACACACACAAACACACACACACACACACACACACACACACACACACACACACACACTCATTTCAGCAAAATTATTTTTACTTTATCTTTCTCCTAATTTCATTCATTCATTTCTATTTATTTTCGTGCTTATATCCAATAGAGGTTCAAGCACGTTGTTCTGGACACACAACTCTGGGCCGTCTGTCCAGGACAGAGGGTTAGTGGTTAGTGATTAGTGAGAGAGAAGTCGGTCTAGTCGTCTTACACAACTCTGGGCCGTCTGTCCAGGACAGAGGGTTAGTGGTTAGTGATTAGTGAGAGAGAAGTCGGTGTAGTCGTCTTACACAACTCTGGGCCGTCTGTCCAGGACAGAGGGTTAGTGGTTAGTGATTAGTGAGAGAGAAGTTGGTGTAGTCGTCTTACACAACTCTGGGCCGTCTGTCCAGGACAGAGGGTTAGTGGTTAGTGATTAGTGAGAGAGAAGTTGGTGTAGTCGTCTTACACAACTCTGGGCCGTCTGTCCAGGACAGAGGGTTAGTGGTTAGTGATTAGTGAGAGAGAAGTTGGTGTAGTCGTCTTACACAACTCTGGGCCGTCTGTCCAGGACAGAGGGTTAGTGGTTAGTGATTAGTGAGAGAGAAGTCGGTCTAGTCGTCTTACACAACTCTGGGCCGTCTGTCCAGGACAGAGGGTTAGTGGTTAGTGATTAGTGAGAGAGAAGTCGGTCTAGTCGTCTTACACAACTCTGGGCCGTCTGTCCAGGACAGAGGGTTAGTGGTTAGTGATTAGTGAGAGAGAAGTCGGTGTAGTCGTCTTACACAACTCTGGGCCGTCTGTCCAGGACAGAGGGTTAGTGGTTAGTGATTAGTGAGAGAGAAGTCGGTGTAGTCGTCTTACACAACTCTGGGCCGTCTGTCCAGGACAGAGGGTTAGTGGTTAGTGATTAGTGAGAGAGAAGTCGGTGTAGTCGTCTTACACAACTCTGGGCCGTCTGTCCAGGACAGAGGGTTAGTGGTTAGTGATTAGTGAGAGAGAAGTCGGTGTAGTCGTCTTACACAACTCTGGGCCGTCTGTCCAGGACAGAGGGTTAGTGGTTAGTGATTAGTGAGAGAGAAGTCGGTGTAGTCGTCTTACACAACTCTGGGCCGTCTGTCCAGGACAGAGGGTTAGTGGTTAGTGATTAGTGAGAGAGAAGTCGGTGTAGTCGTCTTACACAACTCTGGGCCGTCTGTCCAGGACAGAGGGTTAGTGGTTAGTGATTAGTGAGAGAGAAGTCGGTGTAGTCGTCTTACACAACTCTGGGCCGTCTGTCCAGGACAGAGGGTTAGTGGTTAGTGATTAGTGAGAGAGAAGTCGGTGTAGTCGTCTTACACAACTCTGGGCCGTCTGTCCAGGACAGAGGGTTAGTGGTTAGTGATTAGTGAGAGAGAAGTCGGTGTAGTCGTCTTACACAACTCTGGGCCGTCTGTCCAGGACAGAGGGTTAGTGGTTAGTGATTAGTGAGAGAGAAGTCGGTGTAGTCGTCTTACACAACTCTGGGCCGTCTGTCCAGGACAGAGGGTTAGTGGTTAGTGATTAGTGAGAGAGAAGTCGGTGTAGTCGTCTTACACAACTCTGGGCCGTCTGTCCAGGACAGAGGGTTAGTGGTTAGTGATTAGTGAGAGAGAAGTCGGTCTAGTCGTCTTACACAACTCTGGGCCGTCTGTCCAGGACAGAGGGTTAGTGGTTAGTGATTAGTGAGAGAGAAGTCGGTCTAGTCGTCTTACACAACTCTGGGCCGTCTGTCCAGGACAGAGGGTTAGTGGTTAGTGATTAGTGAGAGAGAAGTCGGTCTAGTCGTCTTACACAACTCTGGGCCGTCTGTCCAGGACAGAGGGTTAGTGGTTAGTGATTAGTGAGAGAGAAGTCGGTCTAGTCGTCTTACACAACTCTGGGCCGTCTGTCCAGGACAGAGGGTTAGTGGTTAGTGATTAGTGAGAGAGAAGTCGGTCTAGTCGTCTTACACAACTCTGGGCCGTCTGTCCAGGACAGAGGGTTAGTGGTTAGTGATTAGTGAGAGAGAAGTCGGTCTAGTCGTCTTACACAACTCTGGGCCGTCTGTCCAGGACAGAGGGTTAGTGGTTAGTGATTAGTGAGAGAGAAGTCGGTCTAGTCGTCTTACACAACTCTGGGCCGTCTGTCCAGGACAGAGGGTTAGTGGTTAGTGATTAGTGAGAGAGAAGTCGGTCTAGTCGTCTTACACAACTCTGGGCCGTCTGTCCAGGACAGAGGGTTAGTGGTTAGTGATTAGTGAGAGAGAAGTCGGTCTAGTCGTCTTACACAACTCTGGGCCGTCTGTCCAGGACAGAGGGTTAGTGGTTAGTGATTAGTGAGAGAGAAGTCGGTCTAGTCGTCTTACACAACTCTGGGCCGTCTGTCCAGGACAGAGGGTTAGTGGTTAGTGATTAGTGAGAGAGAAGTCGGTCTAGTCGTCTTACACAACTCTGGGCCGTCTGTCCAGGACAGAGGGTTAGTGGTTAGTGATTAGTGAGAGAGAAGTCGGTGTAGTCGTCTTACACAACTCTGGGCCGTCTGTCCAGGACAGAGGGTTAGTGGTTAGTGATTAGTGAGAGAGAAGTCGGTGTAGTCGTCTTACACAACTCTGGGCCGTCTGTCCAGGACAGAGGGTTAGTGGTTAGTGATTAGTGAGAGAGAAGTCGGTGTAGTCGTCTTACACAACTCTGGGCCGTCTGTCCAGGACAGAGGGTTAGTGGTTAGTGATTAGTGAGAGAGAAGTCGGTGTAGTCGTCTTACACAACTCTGGGCCGTCTGTCCAGGACAGAGGGTTAGTGGTTAGTGATTAGTGAGAGAGAAGTCGGTGTAGTCGTCTTACACAACTCTGGGCCGTCTGTCCAGGACAGAGGGTTAGTGGTTAGTGATTAGTGAGAGAGAAGTCGGTGTAGTCGTCTTACACAACTCTGGGCCGTCTGTCCAGGACAGAGGGTTAGTGGTTAGTGATTAGTGAGAGAGAAGTCGGTGTAGTCGTCTTACACAACTCTGGGCCGTCTGTCCAGGACAGAGGGTTAGTGGTTAGTGATTAGTGAGAGAGAAGTCGGTGTAGTCGTCTTACACAACTCTGGGCCGTCTGTCCAGGACAGAGGGTTAGTGGTTAGTGATTAGTGAGAGAGAAGTCGGTCTAGTCGTCTTACACAACTCTGGGCCGTCTGTCCAGGACAGAGGGTTAGTGGTTAGTGATTAGTGAGAGAGAAGTCGGTCTAGTCGTCTTACACAACTCTGGGCCGTCTGTCCAGGACAGAGGGTTAGTGGTTAGTGATTAGTGAGAGAGAAGTCGGTGTAGTCGTCTTACACAACTCTGGGCCGTCTGTCCAGGACAGAGGGTTAGTGGTTAGTGATTAGTGAGAGAGAAGTCGGTGTAGTCGTCTTACACCTACCCATTGAGTCGTTAAGCTCGCCCTGGGTGGAAGCCACCGAGGCCAGTGGGGTTTTTTTCTAAACTAGTCTTAGTTGAATATCTACCTGAGTACGTCAGAGGCGGGTCCAGGGGGTGGGGGGGGGGGGGGGGAGAGAGACCAGGGTACCTATTTCTCATAAATGTATTTGTGTCTCTTCTTTCTGACACTGAACAGAAAATATTCACTGGACGATCCTTTTTTCCAGTTGGTCCATGTGCCTAATTTCCGTCAATCACCACTCTCTCCCCAAAAAACCCCAATCAAAAACAAAAACAAAAACAAAAACCTTATTGGATCCGCTTCTGCTATGCTTAAGTCTACCAAAGTTATAATTTATTTGAACAGTCCATTACATAATTGTTTGTTTCAAAAACAAAAGTAAACAAGAAGTTTTACATGATAATTTATATACTTAGCCAAAAACGTTTAGCAATTTGGTAAATGTTCTTGACACTGGATTTAATTGAGGCATCATTTGTAATTTTTCAGATTTTCGTATGTGGACCCCCAAGCATCATTCAATGGCGTGACAGTCACACATTTCGTTTTGTATTGAAGATCTGTTACTTATGCCCGGCGCAGACGAGCGTTTTTTAACGCATGCGTCTGCGTTAAACGCAGACTCAACGCAGACGGGTGCGTCTCGTGTGCGCCTACCTGCGATGCGTTCCTGCGATCCACTGACGATTTCTTTTATTAATTAATTTATTTATACTTTACTCTAGGAAAAAGAACAAAGATTAAATGTAATTTATTAATACATTTTAAAACATAATAAACTTTATTTAAAACATTATGTACAATATACTATTACGATATAAATATTTCTTATTTCACAATTGTTTGTTTTAATTATTATTATTAGGCATAGTACAATGAATGCAATAATTTATATTTTTTAATTTCATCTATTTAGAAATGTCATTAATTACACATGCCTAATCTTTGTTTCAAAGATGAGCAGTTGGAAATTATTTGTGTTGAAACATTTACATGTTAGTAATTTTTAATGGTCGGGTCTGTTTTCACAATTCTGTTCATGACTGAAACCAATAATTGTTAATTTTGTTATATGCCGTTTCACACTGATATATGACACTGGCTTGGGTTTTTTTTCATAAATTGCAATACATTTCCTACGGTGGTATGCACGAAATACCGTGATTTTACTGAATCACTATTTTCACAATATGCTTTCATAATATTCGTAACTTCATAGAAAGAGAATTTGGAATAACACTTCGTTTAACATGTCCAGAATGGCAGCCACCGTAGATAACACGAAAGGCATGTTACTGAATAGACAGATGATTGGTCAATATAAAAATGTGAACGTAACGCAGACGCAAGTAGGCGCACACGTGCGTTTTTAGACGGATGCGGCAGAAGACAGATGCGTTTGTGCGTCTAAAATCAAACATGTTTGATATTTGAACAATCGACGCAGCGCTAAAAAACGCAACGCAGAGGGGGTCGCACACGATGCGTTTTTACTGCGTTCGTACGGATGCGTTTTTTAACGCAAGACGCATGCGTTAAAAAACGCTCGTCTGCGCCGGGCATTATACTGACAAATGATCGCTCTATTAAATCCACTGTCTATATTTATTTTATACGTCACGAGTTTTCTTTTATTTAAGCACATTTATGAAACTGCTAAACTTTTTTGGTTAAGTATATAGTCATGTATTTTCTCTAATTTAATTTTTGCCCTATTTTTTATTTATAAATTCTAAACAAACGTCAAACACCAGCAACAAATGTGGACAAAAGTCCAAGAATGTTGCATCTTGTAGACATAAATATATACAAACGTGAACAGGTGGGGACATTTGTCCCGACTTGTCCAGCAATGTTTTTGTACAAATGTCTGACAGTGTAAACAGGGCTTAAAACCTTCAAGTGTAGAGTGAAGCTCAAGCTTAAATGTTTCGTACTTCTCCGTTTCCAGTGATCCACGAATGGTATACTTTCTGAGTTTCAAATATATTTAATATTCAAGCATTTAAAACAAACATAATGACGTCTCTCTCTCTCTCTCTCTCTCTCTCTCTCTCTCTCTCTCTCTCTCTCTCTCTCTCTCTCTCTCTCTCTCTCTCTCTCTCTCTCTCTCTCTCTCTCTCTCTCTCTCTCTCTCTCTCTCTCTCTCTCTCTCTCTCATATTCATATTCATATACATGTTACTGCATATTAAAAGTTTTATTTCTGTATTTTCAGCACCGACGAGAGGCAACGTTCCGTTAATCCCAGTGGACCAGTCCACAAGTACGTATAACAGTAATCTCACTAATCTCATTGAAATTAAATCTTATTTTCCACTCCGGTTTATCTGACAGAAACTCTGAGCAAAGTCGCTTGTGTCAATAGTTAAAGTTTGTTTTATTTAACGACACCACTAGAGCACATTGATTTATTAAACATCGGTATATTTGGTAATTTTGACATATACTCTTAGAAAGGAAACCCGGTATATTTTTCCATGAGTAGCAAGGGATCTTTTATATGCAACATCCCACGAACAGAATTGCAGATATTACGATCTTTGATATATCAGGCGTGGTGCACTGGCTGGAAAGGTTAATAGCCTAACAGGTCCACAGATGGGGATCGATCCTAGACCGATCGCGCATCAAGCGGGCGCTTTACCACTGGGCTACGTCCCGCCTCTTGTGTCCATATATACTGACGGGAAGAAATAATGGATAACACCAACACTAACAGTAAGGCATGATTGCAACCAAAACGCATCCATGTTAGGATTCTCGTTCCAGCCAGTGCACCACGACTGGTATATCAAAGGCCGTGGTATGTGCTATCCTGTAAAATTGCACATGGAGAGTCATAACTAAGTTAATTAAAGTGTGTTAGTACTTTAGAAAATATGTCTTTTTAAAAAGAG